>NC_079222.1:20154869-20192369 GCF_029633865.1 Lampris incognitus
CCATTGCCATGAAGGGGTGTACTTGGTCTGCAACGATGTTTAGGTAGGTGGTATGTGTCAAAGTAACATCCACATGAATGCCAGGACCAGGGTTTCCCAGCAGACATTGCTCAGAGTATCACACTGTCTCCACTGGCTTGCCATCTTCCCATATTGCATCCTGGTGCCATCTCTTCCCCGGGTATACAACACACAAGCATCCGGCTGTCCACATAGTGTAAAAAAAAAATTATTCATCAGACCAGGCCACCTTCTTCCATTGCCCCATGGTCCAGTTTTGACGCACACATGCCCATTGTAGGTGCTTTAAGTGGTGGACAGGGGTCATCAATGGGACTCTGACCAGTCTGCAGCTACACAGTCCCATACGAAGCAAACTGTGAGGCACTGTGTGTTCTGACACCTGCCTATCATAGCCAGCATTAACTTTTTCATCAATTATATCTACAATAGCTCTTTTGTAGGATCGGACCAGATGGGCTAGCCTTGGCTCCCCATGCACATCAATGAGCCCATGACCATGTCACCAGTTCACCGGTTGTCCTTCCTTGGACCACTTTTGGCAGGTACTGATCACTGCATATTGGGAACACCCCATAAGACCTGTTGTTTTGGAGATGCTCTGACCCAGTCATCTCACCATCACAATTTGGGCCTTGTCACAGTTGCTCAGATCCTTACACTAGCCCATTTTTCCTGCTTCCAACACATCAACTTCAAGAACTGACTCTTCACATGCTGCCTAATATATCCCACCCCTTTACAGATGCCACTGTGATGAGATAATCAATGTTGTTCACTTACCTGGCAGAGGTTTTAATGTTTTGGTTGATCGATGTACATGTGCATGTACATGTAGTCAGCCGTGCATATTGTGGACATTATCATACCTACTCACAATTACAGTTACATATCACATTATCACAGAGGACTGCGGGGACACAAAACCATGAGTTTATTATCTCTGTGGGTGGGAAGTAGTTGCTTCTTCCTCTGGCCATGCTTTCAGAACCCAGTAATCAGTAATAATATTGTCTCAGGAATGTCTATGCCTACGGCCCTCTGCCAAGATAACATTTCCTGCCTTCTGCACTCTACCTTCTCCTTCTAATAATGTTTGTCTCTCTCTCTCTTTTTCTTTGATTTCGACCCATCG
This sequence comes from Lampris incognitus, assembly GCF_029633865.1. NCBI lineage: Eukaryota > Metazoa > Chordata > Actinopteri > Lampriformes > Lampridae > Lampris > Lampris incognitus. The sequence continues at coordinate 20,156,026 of NC_079222.1, forward strand.
GAAAAATTGTTTCCCTTTCTCCCTCTTCCTCTAAATTTGTTACATCTTCCTCCCTGCTGTGCTTTTGTTCATTGTTTTACTCTCTTATCTGCAGTCTCTCTCTGTCTCTCTGTCTCTGTCTCTGTCTCTGTCTCTCTCTCTCTCTCTCTGTCTCTCTCTCTCTGTCTCTCACTCTCTCCCTTTGTCCATCTCCTGGCCCTTTTCCACCAACGTGCCTAATCTAGAACCGGTTCCACGCATTTCCACCGAAAAAAAAAAGATTGGTGCTGGTGCCAAAAAGCTGGCACTGGCTCCCCAAAATTGCTGGTCCAGAAGTTGGAACCTCTGATTTCAGTGGCTGGGGGGGGGGGGGGGGGGGGGGCTACCACAAGAAACTTGCTGCCATTTTGATAAAACATGAGCAGAAGCAGCAGCAGTGAGAGGCTTCTTGAAAGCAGTGAAATAAAGGTAAATTCATAAAAGCAAGCAAACTGTCCACCATGATTTGCTTTTTTCCCCTACGGAAATTACCCGAACTTGCGCTATACTATAATGTTTTGTTATCAAACCTGTTGAAATGCAGGCCAGTTCTCAGAAGGCATCAAGGCAGAATTGGCTCTGCACCGGCACCGGCACCGCTGGAAAAGAGATACTCTTATAAGAAGAAGAAAAAAAAAGGAAGCAAAAAAACATGAACAGGCCTTTTATACAGCAATCAGATTAAAGTGTGTGTATGAGAGATGGAGGAATCATGTGTGTGTGTGTGTGTGCAAGCAGGGTATTGTGTTAGTTGCTATCAATGATTTATTACATTTTTATGAGTTGACACTTCAACTTCATCCCTCAAGGCGCATTACATTCTCTTGCACAGTACATAGCCTAGTGAAGGAGGTAAGGAGATGAGGCAAGAGACGGAAAGGGTCAGATGAGGAGGCGACTAGAGGAAAAAGATAAAGAGAATATATTGGAGTCAGAGACTAACACAGTGAGACAGACACTCAGATACATTGATCAAGAATGAGTAATGCAGAAACAATTAAATATAGAGGGAGATGGAAGAGGGTGCAGTTCTCACCTTATACTTTAATGAGAACAGACAACTCTCTTTTGAATAACTTCAATCAGCGCACACTCCGAACCAAATCCTCACATGGACGGTTACAATGAAACGTGTGCCATCTTTCCCTAGTGACATTTGTGTCAATTGTTTCCCTGTTCTGCCTAAGTATTAAAGATTTGTCAGTGGTTAACTATCAAGGTTTGAATTAGTCCATCTACAAAGGTCAACCATCCTTAATCCTCTTAATCTTCTATCAAGGCAAATATCATAGTGAATCCGGAGGCTGAGATGCTGAATTCTGACAGTGTCTCCACCCCAAAACATTAATCATTGTATCATCTTTACTTACATAATAAATCAGCATTGTTCCATGTATTGTTTCTTCATTTCACCAATAGTATATAAGAAAAATAATAACCAATATTATATTAAAAAAATCCTCACAGTCAGATCTGTTAAAGCACCTTGGCTTGACTCTGACCTGAGAAGCTGAAAGAAAGACATCAGCTGAAAAGAATTGCTGTAGATTCAGGGAACTCAGAGGACTGGCTAGCATATCACTCTTTAAGAAACATCAATCCATCCATCCATTATCCACACCGCTTATCCTGCTCTCAGCGTCACGGGGATTGGGCGACAGTCTGGGAGACACCCTGGACATGCCACCAGGCCATCGCAGTGAACAAAGTGACCAAATTAAATAAATGGAAAAAAATACTATACTACCAATCTAGAATTGAAGCAAATACACATGACGGTAAAAAAAATTGTTTTGGAGTACTCTCAATCAAATCATGGGTAAAAATAAAATGAGCAAAACACCATCATTTATTGAATCAGGTGATGGCTTCATCACCAAGCCCCTAGAAATTGCAACTTATTTCGATGAGAATTTCATAAGTAAAGTAAATACTATAAGAAATAGCATGCTGCCCTTTAAATGATAAATTATCTGATTCAATTATAAAAAAGACATATCATGCAGGACAAAGAGCGTGAATTTGAATTTTCGATCACTGATATCTTGGAAATTGAAAAGTTATTGTCTGAAATAAAATAACCTGTGGTCATGACAATCTAGACAGTAGACTCTTAAAGCTATCAGCTGAAATTATGGCTAGCCCTATATGTCATATTTTCAATTTGAGTTTTAATGAAGGAATTTTTCCTCAAGTATGGAAGGGAGCTAAGGTCACTCCTCTACCGAAAAACAGAAAAGAATCATTCACTGGACCAAACAGTAGGCCAATCAGTTTATTACCTGTATTGAGTAAACTTATGGAAACAATTGTATTTAAGCAAATTCAAAATTACTTCTCTATTAATGGCATAAATTCTGACCTTCACATGCTTATAAAACTGGCTATTCAACGTGCCCAGCTCTTACACAATTGACAGATGATTGGCTAAAACAAATTGACCGTAAAGTATTAGTTGGAACAGTGCTGTTGGATTTTAGCGTAACTTTTGATATCATCAACCATGAACTGCTACCTATTCAACAGACAACAATGTGACATGTTTAATGGAACTTTGTCAAGTACTAAGACACTACAATGTGGCGTTCCTCAAGGAAGTTGTCTTGGACCTCTACTATACTCAATATTTGTAAACAATATGCCACATATTTTAAAAAATGTTCACACAGCAATTTACGCAGATGACACTACAATGCGATAACAAGCCTGTCACACAGTACAGATGGAATAGCATGATCAGAGTAAATACATTTACGTCAAGAGGCCCTGTGGATATAGCAGGAGTGACGCAAGAGTTTGAGGCATGTAATGTCAGCGAGGCAGTTTGGACTGATGTGGTGGTTGAGGTTCGACAATTCCAGTGCGAAGTATTTTATGAGCACCATTTTAGCAACAGAGGAGCAGCTAGCTACTGAAGCCGGGAGCCAGAGAGGAGGCACCAAGCCCCGGACCATAGCGTCAGTGCAGCTGTGAAGCCACAGCAGGATGATGGGCCCAAAAGAGAGTACGGGGATAGTCCTGAAATCATGGCAGAGAATAGTCCAGTTGGGGTGGACCAGAGTGGATAATTCCAACGTTTGTTGACAATGCTAACAGCTGGTCAGAGGAGTAGGTGGGTACACAGAGCCACAAGTATACAACCATTAAACTGTTAGCAGCACAGGACTGGAAAATGTTGAAATGAGATAGGAAGTGGCAGAGAAAGTCCACAACAATTTGCACTTTTAACGAAAAGCACAAGCAGTGAAACGCACAAACAGAAGCACAAGTTTACTTGGATTGAGAAGCGGCAACATACATGCCAGCATCCTCTCATTCAGCGGAATATCCCTCTTGTAAATTTGTGACCACAGATTTGTAAAAGGGTATACATGATATCCATCCATCCATTACCCAAACCTCTTATCCTTACACTTACTTATTTACTTACTTACAAGCGTGGTCACCTCACAGCAAGAAGGTCCTGGGTTTGCATCTTCCCGGGTCGTTTGCATGTTCTCCTCTTGTCTAGGTGGGTTTCCTGCGGGTGCGCCAGTTTCCTCCCACAGTCCAAAGACATGTAGGTCAGGTGAATCAGCCATACAAAATTGTACCTAGGTGTGTGTGTGTCTGTGTGTGTGTGTGTGTGTGTGTGTGTGTGTGTGTGTGTGTGTGTGTCGGCCCTGTGATGGACTGGTGGTTTGTCCAGGGTGTCTCCTCACCTGTTGCCCAGTGACTGCTAGGATAGGCTCCAGCAACCCTGTGACCCCGAGTAGTATACACGGTACACACACACATTAATGCTTCTCATTCTCATTCTCTCTCTCCCTCTCTCTCGCACTCTCTCTCTCACTCTCTCACACCTACACGCACACCACACACACCTACACACACACACACACACACACACACACACACACACACACACACACACACACATCTCATGTACCATATGCCTTGAAGACAAAATGAGACAGCCAAAACCAATCTAGTTATTAATCACACCACTGATACTTGGAAACAAATTTAACAGGATATCTGTGTGTGTGTGTGTGTGTGTGTGTGTGTGTGTGTGTGTGTGTGTGTGTGTGTGTGTGTGTGTGTGTGTGTCTGGAATAGCTGTGGCATCATATTTGTCTTGACGTATGCATTCACAGGTGTGCCCCCCTGAATATGTACTGAGGGAGGCACCGTGCCTTTGCGTGCCTTTGCATGTGTGTGTGTGTGTGTGTGCGTGCGTGCGTGCGTGCGTGCGTGCGTGCGTGTGTGTGCGTGTGTGTGTGTGTGTGTAAGCGTGTGTGTGTGCATGTCTTTGCTAACGTGTATTATTTGATGAGTGTATTCATTTTACGCCCGTGTTTCTGTGCCAGTCTACAAGTGTGCATGTCATGTCATGTCTTTCTTAAGGTAAGTATTCACACCAGAGTCTCGTGCGGTGCCTTAGAGCGGCCAACATTTGGGGAGACGCTCTCCTTTACGCTGGCCTGGCTCTAACATGTCCATTCTTCTCATACCACAGCCATTGCCAAAACCAAGTTTAAACAGTGGCAAGACATATTTGTAGCTTTTCATTATTTATTGAGGAAATCCCATTAATAGTACCGTTTGATTTTTGAGACATCTTTAATTACATATTAAGGCAGAGGGGGGGAAAAACAACTTAAAAAACAAATTTGACAGACAGGAAATTAATCTGTAGAACAGAAAGTAGATAATACAACTGGAATACTTCTTCTTTGATATACGTATCAGATAGTGTACATACTCACTCATTTGGGCGGCATAGTGGTGCAGGGGGTAGCGCTGTCGCCTCACAGCAAGAAGGTCCCGGGGTTCGAACCCCGGGGTTGTCCAAGCTTGGGGGTCATCCCAGGTCGTCCTCTGTGTGGAGTTTGCATGTTCTACCCGTGTCTGCGGTGGGGTTTCTCCGGTTTCCCCCACCATCAAAAAGACATGCATGTTAGGGTTAATACTCCTGTCTGTGCCGCTGGCAAGACGAACTGGAGTTGGTCCCCGGATGCTGCACGGGGGCTGTCCACTGCTCATAGCAACACAGCTAGGGTGGGTTAAATGCAGAGAGGAATTTCCCTACGGGATTAACATAGTATACCGAAATGAAAAATAAAATAAAATCAAAATATAGAGATGCAGAATTAAATCTGCTATTGCTGTTTAAAGAGGAAGTAAACATTTCTTTTTCTTCATTTCTGACTTGGAGGCAATGCATTCCCGTTTATATGGGATTATCCAGGACCCCCCCCCCCCCCCAGTAAGAATTATGTGTCACCTAATTCCACGATACAAACAGGAAACACATCATTGACTGATCTTGTTTCAGTATCCCTGCCACCGGAAAACAAGATGTCAGAAAAAACAACGTAGAGAGGTCACTGTGTAAATTAAAAGTGTATGGGGGCAAACGGGTAGCGTCGTGGTCAATGCCGTTGCCTACCAACACGGGGATCGCCGGTTCGAATCCCCGCGTTGCCTCCGGCTTGGTCGGGCATTCCCTACAGACACAATTGGCCGTGTCTGCGGGTGGGAAGCCGGATGTGGGTATGTGTCCTGGTCGCGTTATTACGAATCCCACGGCACTACTAGGCAAGACGCGCCTTGTATAGCATCCAGGTGCTAAGATTCTAGGAAGACCCGCCCCTACTCTGCCTCTGATTAGCTAACCTGAACCCTAACCCCGCCCTAATCCTAACCTTTACTAACCCAACCAACGGAGGCAACGAGTACTGGCCAAGCTGGCCAACCCTAGCGTTGAAAGCTACGCAGAGCGTGTCTTGCCTAGAAGTGCTGTGGGATTCATAACGCATCCTGGGATCGCTGCACTAGCGCCTCTTCTGGTCTGTCGGGGCGCCTGTTCGAATAGGAGGGGGAACTGGGGGAATAGCGTGATCCCCCACGCGCTACGTCCCCCCGGCGAAACTCCTCACTGTTAGGTGAAAAGAAGCAGCTGGCGACTCCACATGTATCGGAGGAGGCATGTGGTAGTCTGCAGCCCTCCCCGGATCGGCAGAGGGGGTGGAGCAACGACCGGGAAGAGTGGGGTAATTGACCGGATACAATTGAGGAGAAAAAAAGGGGGGGATCCGAAAAAAAGTGAATGCATTAGTAGATACCAGGCACACTTGTGTGCACTGACACATTTTCACCCATATCCATGCACCCACGCACGAACGCACGCACGCACGCACACACACACACACACACACACACACACACACACACACACACACACACACACACACACACATATGCACACACTAATTTGATTTTGTGTAAATGCACAATTCTGCTGCCTGAGGAAAACCCTGCAGAAACCACGCGCACTCTGAGCATTTGAAATCGATCCAAAACCACCTCATTATTGCTTATAATGGTTTAATGGAATAATTTAGTGGTTGCTGCTTTCTACAACCTCTCTTGTCTGTTTGACTGCCAATTTGTTCCTCTGTTCCTCTCTCTCTCTCTCTCTCTTTCTCACCCACATCGCTCTCTTTCTCTCTGTCCATCTCTCTCTCTCTCTCTCGCTCACTCAAGCGCTCTCTCTGTCTGTCTCTATGTCTCTATGTCTCTCTCTCTCTCTCTCTCTCTCTCTCTCTCTCTCTCTCTCTCTCTCTCTCTCTCTCTCTCTCTCTCTCTCTCTCACACACACACACACACACACACACACACACACGCACACACACACACACACACATTCCCTGAGCCCCTTCAATACCTCAAGCAGAGCATAGCCAATTAAGTTAGCTGACCACCAAAGCTTGGGGTTACTGGAAGCACACAAAAGGCCGCTGTAGTGGTGCCCCAAACACTGGCCAAATGTATGGGAAGAGATTAGCCATGCATACATTACTGACGGGGCAGCAACCGCCAGTGCAAAACTAGCATTATTCACCAAAATAGTTTTAGCTCCTGGGAGCTTAAAATCTGTAACTTAATATCTGATGAAAAGAAAGTGATCATGATTTTTGTTTTTTTTGGGGGGGGGTCTTAATGCTGTTGCTAAAAGTTTCCATTTTTATTGACTTCTCAAAGTTGTAATCCTGTTTATATAGATAAGTTTTGATATGAGTATTATTTGATGATAAGAACTGAGATAATATGCAGAGAAGACCTTTAGCTTTAAGATAATTTGCATAGTGGGGATAAAACAGACAGACAATGGATGTTGGAGGAAATAGCAAGAACATAACAACAAAGGAGAGAAACACATAGAGCGATGAAAACATAGATAAAGAGAGACAGAGAGAACGTGTGATAAAGACTGTCACCTTAGACTGAAAAAAAAAACACAACTTTGTCAAAAACAGTCCATTTAAAGACCAAGGGCGAGCTGAAAGAAAGAGAACGAGAGAGCATCAGGGAGGGGCGAGGGAAGGAAGTGGGGCATGTCTGACTCATCCAGAGAGACACAGCTGAAAGATACAATGTCCGTCCGGTCAGAACAACACACCGTGGGACAGAGAAGATCCATGATGCATCTGGGAAAGAAAACACTGGCCACTCATGTAAGGAGGAGGAGAGCTGACAGATCTGGAGTTGCTTTAGCCCCGAGAAAATTCCTGCATACAAATCAACACGCATACAAAGCAGAACACAGTAAAGTATAAAGCATTTGGTTTGGCAATAGTAGCAATATTACCAAAGGGGACCCATGACAGTGGTCTTCTATTCAGAGGATATGGGCCTAATTTCTTTTTCTAATTTAATTTTAATTTATTTAATTGTTATTATTAGTATTATTAGTATTATTGTTGTTGCTGTTGTTTAATTTATTTATTTTTATATTAGTCTAATTTATTTAATTTAATTCAATTTGAATTTTTTTATTATTTAATTTTTCATTTTAATGCATTTAATGATGCGTTGTGTTTGTGGGGAGTTGCACATATGGCAGGCAGTTTGGCCATTTTCTTCCTAAGGGGGGGGGGGTTTGGTAGAATTTGACATTATTTTTGTTCTCGTAATAATTCACTTCATTCATAACATATTTTGACTCCATATCTAGCACCACACAAATAAACATGTTCCCATAAAACATGGAGTAATATATATATATATATATATATATATATATATATACATGTATACAAGCGTGACCACAAATATGCAGATCCCCTCATTTCAGGATTAGTCAGGCGCCGTTCAGCAGGACAACTTTTCTGTGAATTATTTGTTATTGCTTTTTTTTAGCTTGTTCTTTGACATTAAATTAAAAATGAGGTATATAGATTGAATGCTTTTTCTCCCTCATCCTGAGAATTCTCATTTTACAAATACACACACACACACACACTTTAGACACAAAGGAAAAAGGACGAAAGGTGTATTGGTCTCTCTTTTCCTTTCTCATCCGTGCTCTCCATCTCTCTCTCTCTCTCTCTCTCTCTCTCTCTCTCTCTCTCTCTCTCTCTCTCTCTCTCTCTCTCTCTCTCTCTCACACACACACACACACACACACACACACACACACACACACACACACACACACACACACACACACACACACACACTCGCAGTACACAGAACGTACATGCATGTTCTGTCACCGGATACTTTCCTATTATCCTCAAGGGGGAAATCTGTCTGTTTTGATGAAGACTTCAGAGGAAGAAAAAAACTTCAAAGTGTCACAACCACAGAGGGGATGAAGAGTTGAAAGATGTGTCAGACTCACTGGCATATACAGGAAAAAGAGAGAGAATGGGTTTGGTATATGGAAATTAACTATTAAACCTGCCGTTATGTACACAGCGAGCATGGAGCTTAAGTTATTACTGATTAAATTCCACCATATCAATGATTCAAGTCTGCATAACGTCCATAGACAAGAGAATCAGATAACTCCTCTGAAAGGTCTACAGTGATAATACAGGAAGATTCTATTATCAGTGAATTTTCTTCATTTACATCCCAGCAGAAAGACTCTTCTTCAGCCTTGTGGGGTGCTGGTGAAAATGGATGATGGGGTGGTCCATTTGTTTACTCTTTAATGACGCTGTTTATCTCCAAGTCAAGTCAGAAATGATCAAAGTGCGCGCTTCCGGGTAGCGTAGCAGTCTATTCCGTTGCCTACTAACACGGGGATCACTGGTTCGATTCCCCGTGTTACCTCCGGCTTGGTCGGGCGTCCCTACAGACACAATTGGCGGTGTCTGCGGGAGGGAAGCTGGATGTGGGTATGTGTCCTGGTTGCTGCGCTAGAGCCTCCTCTGGTCGGTCGGTCGGTCGGTCGGTCGGTCGGTCGCCTTTTTGGGGAGGGGGGACTGGGAGGAATAGCGTGATCATCCCACGTGCTACGTCCCCCTGGCGAAACTCCTCACTGTCAGGTGAAAAGAAGCGGCTGGCGACTCCACATGTATCGGAGGAGGCATGTGGTAGTCTACAGCCCTCCCCGGATCGCTGGAGGGAGAGGAGCAGTGACTGGGACGGCTCGGAGAGTGAGGTGATTGGCCAGGTTTAATTGAGGAGGGAAGAAAATAAGGGGGGGTAAAAAGAAAGAAAGAAAGAAATTATCAGTCCAAACACATTAGAAGAAGAAAGTAATTTGAGAGCAATACATCAAAACAACACAAACCAGATACTGAGAATATATTCAAATACGGTTGGTCACGTTTGTAATTTGTGAAATTGGCCTACACAAATAATAGCGACTTGACTTGACTTGGTCCAGACAAATGAGGTTTAAGGTAAACCATAAAATGACCCTCCCTAATTGAGGCAGGAAGTGCATTCCAGAGGTAAGGGGCATGATGGGCAAATGCTCTGAATCCAGCTGACTTTTTATTAAACTTGGGGATTAACAAATAGCCCGCATCTTTTCAGCAAAAGCCGCATGCCGGAGATTACAGTGGGATAAAATCAAACAAATAAACTGGCGCCAGACAAGGTAGGGATTTGTGGATTAAGAGCAGTACTTAAAAGTCATCTCCCAACTTTCATTGGCAAGCAAAATACGGGGACCAAAATGTGTGTTATGTGGTCAAATTTAAACGATCTTGTCGGGATTTAAGCAAAAATATTTTGATCCAGCCTCGGACCTTTTGTGGTCAAATGAGGCAGGCTGGCAAAAAAAAAAGAAAAGACAATGCTATAATCTAGTCTGCGTCATACCGATGCATTATCAACGTTTCAGCATCCACCATTGACAGGTTGGATTATAGCAACGTTGCAACAATGGAAGCTGGGGAAAGCTTCCCTGGTAATGTACTAAATGTGAATGTGAAGTGAAAGCAACGTTTTTCTATAAATGTATTCCTAGTTTTTCCCTTTATCCCGATTAATCCAGTAGCATATGGCCGGAACTCTTGTCGAATAACTCCCCTAGCTCACGTTTCCACAGGAAGGAGATAGTCGTAACACCAGCTTCCTCCAAACTCGTGTCGGCTGCTCTCGTTGTTTTACACGCTGAAGCCTCGCGTGGATTGAACTACCTTCAGGCCGCGAAGGAGACGTAGGGGGTTGCTTGGCTGCAGGTGCCCAGATGGGCCAGAGGGGTCGCTGGAGAACGACGAGTCCCCAAACACTACATCGATCTACACCCACTATCCCTCGGGTAAGGGTGGCATAATGAGTGCCTTACCCCGTGGACGCTCTGGCCGTGACCGGTTACGGCGAGTCTGGGAGACGAACCTCCCAGCCACGTGACGAGCGGACTGCAAGAACGGCGGTTTATTCCGCTCGGCCATCAGCGGCCGAAAGAAAACGAAAGAAAAGCTTTTAACAGCCGTACTCTGTATAATCATACAGCTATCAAGGTTAAGGGTAAGGTCTTCAAACTGGTGTCGGCCAGACAATTAACAGCACAGTTATAATAGGCTCCAGCATCCCCGCGACCCTGAGAGCAGGATAAGCGGCTTGGATAATGGATAGAATGGTGGACGTTCACAGACATCCATCTTTGGATATCGGACTGTCATCCCTGTAGGTTCAAGAGGCGAAAGGGGTCATTAGGTTTTAAAAGTAAACATACCTGTGGGAGTTCGGGTAGCGTAGCGGTCTCTTCTGTTGCCTACCAACACAGGGATCGCCGGATCGAGTCCCCGTGTTACCTCCGGCTGGGTCAGGCGTCCCTACAGACACAATTGACCGTGTCTGCGGGTAGGAAGCCGGATGTGGTTATGTGTCCTGATCGCTGCATTAGCGGCTGTTCGGGGGGGAGGGGGAACTGGGGGTAATAGCGGGATCCTCCCACGCCCTACGTTCTCCTGGCGAAACTCCTCACTGTCAGGTGAAAAGAAGTGGCTGGCAACCCCACATTTATCGGATGACGCATGTGGTATTCTGCAGCCCTCCCCGAATCGACAGAGGGGGCGGAGCAGCTACCGGGATGGCCGGATATAATTGGGAAGAAAAAGAGGGAAAGAATAAAAAATGAAAAATAAATATACCTGTGTGTCATCAGCATAAAAGTGAAAATTAATTATATATTTGCAGATAGAGGGCTCTATTTTCATATTGGCGCAGAGGTGCAAACACGGGCTGATTGGCAATTTCCACAAATATACAGTGTTTTTTCCGCTTCTGTCAATTTGGTAATTATGCAGCTCGAAAGGAATCCATCTACCTTGAGATGGATGGGGTGGCGAACCTGGAGGTATGTTAATGCAGATCTGCTGAGGTAGTATAATTTGGTGTAAATTTTGGTATGAAATTTCACTTATGCTTGCTTCTGCCTGCTCAGACCATGTCTAAGTGCAGATAGGTGCATTGACATTTGTTTTTTCATGCAGCAGTCTATGCACATACATGGGAAAAAAATCTTTCCAAATGTGGGTTTTAATTGGTGTAAGCCTATCCAATCACCCCACTGAACTAAAGCTCTTGAAATTGATGTGAATCAAATAATGTGTGCACATTACGACACAGAAAAGTTTACCTACTTGACAAAGTGATTGTTTTCCTGGTCCAGGCAGCTATATTTACTGGTACCTACTGTCAATACTAGATCCTAACATCTGGAATCTTGTGGGTCACAGGAGTCAATTCTACTATCAATACTGTGAGTGGAACTGAACAGGAGAATTGTTTTATTGAGTTATGGGATCAGGAAATAAAAATAAATCCACACCCGTATCAGACTCTAGACTACACTATTGTGTCCATTGTCAATCTCTGTAGGCTTGTGCATGGTGGGACAACACCGACATGCCAGGCTATTTAATAATGATCTTCATGCGTGCTGTTTTATCGCAATCTAGAGGGATGGAGTATTGAAAGAGGGCGGCGGTACAGGAAAGAATTTACTGCCGCCGGATTTCACTCATCCAAGCTAACCAGGAAAGAATGCAGACCGCTCCTAAAAGACTTCCCCCTTCACCCGTCATGAAAATAAAAATACACTACCCCGCAGCGCATTCAGAGGGTATGAGAGGAGCTGATTTTTTTGGTCAAGTTGAAGTTTGCCTGACTCCACCTGCCTATCTATCAACTGTGCCAGGGATGTGCCTGGAACTCGGGTCACCAAATTACCAAACGTATATTCAGCGTGCCCATGGGCACCTCCACTTGCGTCTGCGCCCTGTTTCACGAAAATAGAGCCCAATATCATCGATGGAGGAATGGAGAAAAAGAAAGTAACTAAACAACTGTCTTTTCTCCATATGGAAAACATATATTGACCAATGATCGATTCTTGAGGCATACAGAATTTTGCCCCGACAATATTAGAAATAGCTAAATCGCCGGTTCGAATCCCCGTGTTCCCTCCGGCTTGGTCGGGCGTCCCCACAGACACAATTGGCCGTGTCTGCGGGTTGGAAGCCGGATGAGGGTATGTGTCCTGGTTGCTGTACTAGCGCCTCCTCCTCTGTTCGGTCGGGGCGCCTGTTCAGGGGGGATGGGGAACTGGGGGGAGTAGCGTGACCATCCCACATGCTACCCCCCCCCCCCCCAGGGAAACTCCTCACTGCCAGGTGAAAAGAAACAGCTGGCGACTCCACATGTATCGTCGGAGGAGTAATGTGGTAGTTTGCAGCCCTCCCCGGATCGACAGAGGGGGTGGAGCAGCGACCGGGTTGGTTCGGAGTGGGGTAATTGACCCTTCGCTAAGCCACGCCCCCGAAACGCAGACTGGCCAGTCACAGCACAGCATAGAACAGGAGGTCCGACACTTTCATGGCGGCGCTCCGTTGACTCCAATGCAAAAGTTTCAGATTTTCTTAATTTTCGAGTTGGTTTTGTGGACTTTTGGCTAGTTTTGGTTGAAGGTTGTGCCTGGGGCATTTGTAACAGTGACAGTCGTTACCCCGAGAGGTTGGAAGGAGATGTACGTTTTTTTTCCCTTTCCAAAACCTAAATCAAACCCTGAAAATTGTAGGCTGTGGATAAAGCTATGTGGAGGTCCTCAAATCCAGATGAACCCCTCAAAGATCAACAAGCACAGCTGTGTCTGCTCCAGGGTAAGTAACTACTCTTATTCACCGTAAAAGAATGTTAAAGCTTGACGGACTTAGCAACAGTAACTAAGGGGGGCGGGCCTTAGCGAAGGGTCAATTAGACAGGTACAAATGCGGAGAAACAAAGGGAAACCCCCAACCGACCCCAAAACAAAAAGTAATTAAACAATTGCCTTTTCTCCAAATGGAGAAAATGCATTGACCAATGATCGATCCTTGAGGCATACAGAATGTTGTCCTGAAAATATCAGAAATAGCAATGTTATAGCTCAGACACATTGTTCTGGTTGATAAGTGTAACTTAAACCATGAAAGTGCTGACCCTTGAATCCTGACATAATTCTGTAGACGATCCATGCCGTGGTCTGCAGTACTGACAGCTGCTCTCAGATCAGGAAATAACTGACGTTAGCTCAGAGTCTGGTCAGTGCAGTTTCAGTGGAATGAACGAGAGACAGCCAGACTGGAAACTCTCAAGAAGTTTGTTATTGGACAAGTATGCTGTAAACTGGTTATCTGTAACTGTTCAAAATATCTAGACATTAAAGGGAAGTTATAGATATTGTTTTATAATTACCTAAAAGTTAGGTAACCATAAGTAAAAAAACAAATAAAAAATAACACGTCTCTCTCAGAGGTCAACCAGTAAGTACCTTCGCCTTTGGGTGAGACATCATCCATCCGATACTGGCCACAATCTCAATATATATGGAAGGACATACTATATAAACATATATAAACACATAAACAAGTGATATCTTAGTCATAAAACCAGGTTATTGCTTTTTATGATGCTTGAAATCTTCAGTGAGTGTGAAGGAATTATCAGATGCAGGATCAAGTTAGGCCTCTTGCATGACTCTATGATAGAGAGAGTTTTGAAAATTTCGACATATTTTTCGACTTTTTCACCTCGCCGTGGTGAAAAGTACTCAAACTGCAAAGGCAGAATTACTCTTTCACTTCATATCTTTGCTATCAGATTTAATTGTCATCAGATTCTCAGGTGTACCAAAAATTAAATTTATGAAATCAGAAATAAATTGACATTTTTGTTTTTCTGTGGCAATTGTCCCCCACACTAATGTGTGTGTGAGAGCGCGCGCGCCAACTTTAGTATCCTCGAGGAGGCCAATATGCCTACTACAACCACCACCGCCATCGCACAACATCAGCTGAGATGGACTGGCCATGTCCTCCACATGTCTGACTCCCGAAATAAGTCCTTTACTCTCAGCTCGTGACAGGACGCCGTGCCCCAGGAGGACAAAAGAAGCCACATCAGGGATCAGGAATCAGGAACATTTATTTGTCATTTCATTTCATGCACTTGCATACACGAAATGTAATGAAATATCGTCTCCCCCGGCCCACAGCGGTGCAACACACAGACAAAAACACATATCCAAACTACAAGTACACATATATCCAAACTACAAAAATACTACAAAAACTACAAAACTACAAAAACAAATGTATCCAACATATCTATACAAAAAAAAGAAAAAGAAAAGTTCACTGTCCAAGTGAGCGAACGCCAGCCAGGATGACTGTCGGAAATGCTGGTATGCATGGGCTAGCAGCTAGCTTAGCCTGCCCCGCTTCCGTGTCCTGTCAGACGGCCCTCAGTGCTTCCTCTTCGGGAGCAGTTCCGGGCAGGGCCGTGGTCCTTGGGCCCACCGGACGCAGCAGACCAGGCTCCCCCAGCCGATGCAAAGATAACATCAACGCCCACACCAGAAGGTTTGACATCGACCTGAACATCTGGGAACATGCAGCAAAAAACAGGGGCCTGGACACCGGCTGTCTGTGAGGGTGCTGGGTGCTACAGCCATGACCTCCACCGTGCTACTGAAAACAAGCACAGACTCAGAAAGGAGCGCGTTACCAGAAAGGCCCAAACAACATCCTCAACCACTCCTTCACACCCTTGCCCACATTGCCCCAAAATATGCGGCTCCAGGATTGACCTCTACGCCCACCTGAAGATCCAAAAGGACCCAGAAGGAGGACAGTCACACTTGACCCCGAGTGATTGCCTATGATAACGGTGTGTGTGTGTGTGTGTGTGTGTGTGTGTGTGTGTGTGTGTGTGTGTGTGTGTGTGTGTGTGTGTGTGTCTTTTCCCGGATCGCCACCTTGCTGTGGTGGAGAAGCTTGTGTGTACCAATGATCCCAAGAGCTATGCCGTCCAGTGCTTGGCTCCTGGTAGGGTCACCCAAGGCGGATTGGTCAAGGGGAAGGTTCCAGATGAAGCGCGATCCAACAAAGACCTCAACGGCAGAACTGGCAGAAGATGTCTCCAGGTCACAACGGCAGTGAAAAGGGATGAAGGCTGGTACAGAGGATAGTCCCCAGTCGTCTTGATTCTCCATGCCATTGGACTCTGGCCACCCCCTGCCAAGGACTGTGTGGTGGCTGCAGGCGCATCAGCCTCTCCACATAAAACACTGTCACGTGCAGCCGTCCTCCCATTATGCAGCTCCAGGATCAGCCTCTACACCCACCTGAGGACCCAAAGGGACCCAGGGGGACCCAGAGGGACCCAGAGGGACCCAGAGGGACCCAGAGGGAGGATGATTAAACTCGATCCTAAGTGACCGCCAATGTTGGTGTGTGTGTGTGTGTGTGTGTGTGTGTGTGTGTGTGTGTGTGTGTGTGTGTGTGTGTGTGTGTGTGTGTGTGTGTGTGTGTGTGTGTGTGTGTATGTGTGTGTGTTTCAGATGCAAAGAAAAACAAACAAAGTCACAGAAACAAACCCTCACACACATGTATAACATGTATATATTAAAGCAGGTAAATGCATGTCATACCACATAAGAAACATAAGAAATAAGCCATTGTTAAGCTATGGAATATGTCTCTCTATATCTTTCTTTCTTTCAGCCTTCCTTCCTTCCTTTCTTGTCTTTCTGTATGTCTGTCTGTCTCCTCCCCTCTCTAAACTCTGTAATGGTGATGGTATAAGGTTGGAATGCAGAGCTCTTCATCATCTTTGCT
The DNA here is from genome assembly GCF_029633865.1 of Lampris incognitus. Classification (NCBI taxonomy): domain Eukaryota; kingdom Metazoa; phylum Chordata; class Actinopteri; order Lampriformes; family Lampridae; genus Lampris; species Lampris incognitus. The sequence goes on from NC_079222.1 coordinate 20,172,432, forward strand.
AAATACCTATCAGGACAGACCTTTCTTAACAGTCTAGTCAACACATTTTCCACTTTTCCTCATCTGTGTGCTAACAGATATGTCAGTACTGCAGAGTACAAAGTGGTTCGGGAAAGACACGGTTCCTCTGCAGCCAACAGAATAAACCATTTTCCATGCAGTGTATTGAAAGCAGAATGTAGAGCCATCGGCCACTGAAAACACATTAACTTCCCTCCGCTTTCCAGCCTCTCAGCAGTTCTCCCACCTTTTGACCCAGTGGCAAGTTAAAGGCCTTATCGGAGGACCAGGGAAGTCATTCAGGTCGACATGTTGTCGTGAATTAAGTCAGTTTCAGCGACGCGTGTCAGATTCCAGTCGTCAGCAGGCGCGCTGATCTTCTAATGTGACCGTGAGGATGGGGTGTAACGCCATGTTGTTGGTCTGTCTTGCTCGTCCTGTAGTGACAGACTGCTGGAAGGTTAATGATCAGCATTGGTGCAAGGGCGGCATTTGCCCCCCCCCACTCTTTCTGCATCAATCACTTAACACGTTAAACATGAAACATAATGAGGAAAAAGAGACGCCATTGCATATTTATATAAAAAATGTAACACTTTCTCTGTTTCTTCTTTTATGGTATTGATTATGTTTTTCTTCTTTCTCTTCTTCTTCTTCTTCTTCTTCTTCTTTTCCCTTTTTTCTTGGCCAAATACCCCGCTCTTCCGAGCTGCCCCACCCCCTCTGCCGATCCGGGGAGGGCTGCAGACTACCACATGACTCCTCCGACACATGTGGAGTCGCCAGCCGCTTCTTTTCACCTGACAGTGAGGAGTTTCGCCAGGGGGACGTAGCACGTGGGAGGATCACGTTATTCACCGCAGTACCCCCCCCTCCCGAACAGGCGCCCCGACCGACCAGAGGAGGCGCTAGTGCAGCGACCACAGGACACATACCCACATCTGGCTTCCCACCCACAGACAGCCAATTGTGTCTATAGGGACATCTAACGAAGGCGGAGGTAACACGGGGATTCGAACCGGCGATCCCCGTGTTGGTAGGCAATGGAATAGACCGCCACGCCACCTGGAAGTTCTTTTTCTGTTTTTCTAAAGAAATTGATAACCTGCTTTTTTTATTATCAGTCTATTTTTTTGCAAACTCAGAGAGGCAGTATTTTAATAGTAGGAGAACTTCAATACTTTAATGTACATTCATATTACTTTTACTGCCCTTACCTGTGTCTTAATCCCCCTGAATAGTTTGCTATGCTTAAATTTTACAATGAACAATGCACCTTGTCAAATTACTTAAATCATATTCTGATTCTTACGGCTTGCCTTAGCTTAAGCTCATATCATTCCATTTGTATAATCTGATTTTAACCATTTCCCTCAAATAATTTAGCAGTCTGTTGAAAAAAAAAAGTGTAACCTCTGAACAATATTTGACGGGTCACAACCCAGTCCTGGGATTTCATAACACTTTAAGTTCAAGCGGTGGGTCATAATTGCATACTTAGTTCAGAGAAAGCCCTAAATCTCCAGAACACCTCGACGCCTGTGTGTTTTGATACGTTGAGGTAAACGATATTAGGCTGCAGACTTGTTCCCCTCTTTTAACTCTCGAGACGCTTTGAACAGCACACTTTATTTATGGCCTGACAGTTTTAATTTCTTCCTCTCGTTTCTTTCTTCCCCCTCATGCTTGCTTTGCCCATGGAAATACTCATGCACGGGGGAGGTGAAGCTAATTTTTGTTTTATTTAGTTTTGCTGTAGTTTCAAAGTACAGTTTTATTTTCATGGGGAGGGGGTTGTTCATTTGTTGTTGTTCTTTTATAACTTTATTTCTAGAGTTTTTTCCCCTTAAAAATATACACACAAAATAAAGCACACACCCCTCTCCTCTCCTGGACACCCCCCCCCCCCCAAAAAAAGCAACTCTGAGAGAAAAAAACAACAACAAAACAAACAAAGTAATTAATTAAACAAAGAGGCTTTGTTACAATTGGAACCATTCAATAGTCAGACACCTAGTGCTAAGTACATATATGCACACATATACAGACACACACGGATATATACAGTATATCCACATACTTATACACAAATAAAGAGGTATACATGCCCACACATCTCAGTACACATATTAAAGTAAGGGCGGACATAGGCGGACAGGCTCATTGACAATAACACATGAATAAGGCATTTATTCCAGCTAAAATTATCCCGAATTATTAAAGCATCACCCATTCCTAGTCCTAATACTTAGAATAAAAAGGGTAGTTGCTGTAATTGGGAGGAAAGAGGTCTATTCTGGTATTTCTATAAAAAAAAAAAAAAAACATAGAGCAAGAGTGAATCCTATAAAGGGAGACCAGACACCCATTAATTTCTGACGGGTTTACATCTGTTATATATGAGGTCTTCTAATGGAGTTAAAGATAGCACTTATTTGATCCGACTTGTGAATGATGGGGGCTTAGCAGACCTCCAGTTGCGAAGAATAAGTGTCCGGGCTTGAAGTGAGGCAAGCGCTATAGAGTTAGCTTGGGGTGTAGTGACGTCTATGGCCTCGCTGGGAACTCCAAAAATGGCTGTGATTGGGCTGCTGGATTCAGCTGTTTTGCAACACATACTATATGAGAAAGCTTCGAAGAGACGACCCCAAAATGTAGTCAAAGATGGGCATTCCCAAAACATGTGCCCAGCCAGGTGGCACCTAATGCACGTAGGATCAATACTGGGGTAGAATTTGGGCAGTTTCTCTCTCGTGTAATGCAAACGAACACTTTGAATTGAACAAGGCGAATGCATACGGTAGAGAGAGGTGGTGTGAATGTGCTGTAAGGAATGTCTACACATCTCTTCACTGAGCTCGGTGTTTAGATCCTGTTGTTGTTGTTGCTTTTTAAAGTTATCCTTCCTCTTTAACTCCGAAGTTGGGCTAAGAATAAGAAACAGGAACAATGTGCATTTATATATCGTATAAGCACCGACAGACATGCTATTCATGTTGACTTAAACCTATTGACCTCTGAATTCTCCACGGGGGTATTTTATATCCAGCCCCAGTGTGGTGCCAAGGTCGTGTGTACTCTAGTCTGTTGGACAGATGGTGATGATTCAGCGTTGCTCAGACACCTCCAGAACGAGATGTGGAATGATGGAGCCATGAGAAAACAGCATGGACAGACACACATTTAGATACACTAACAGACAACGGCCTTCTCGCCCACTCGCCCCATTTCTTTTCTCTCTCTTGAGTGACTTTCTGATTATGTTGTGAGCTCAGAAAACAGTGAATGCCGAGAGGTGGCTGCATTTCCAGATTCACATCCGGTGGCCCTCTCTCGCCCAGCCGGATTCTGACCATTCTTTCACATTCTTGTCACTGTGACTCACACCTAAGCAATCTCTCTACCTGTTTTTTTCTCCTCTTTTATAAAATCCACATCTGATCTACACAACTCATAATAGCGCTTCATAGAAAATAATACACCTTTATGAATGACCTGAATTAAAACGAGGTAACGGTCCAAAAAAGTTCTTGACCATTAATAATCAATTATAATAATAATAATAATGATCATCATCATCATCTCTCTTTATTTATAGGAATGCATTTGAGTATTAATGTGTTATTTGTAGTTCATGGTCAAGGTATGCCAGGTGAGTATTAATCTAAATCAATACTTTCTGTAACAGCATGTCATTTCTGATATCTACTGATACAATAACCAGACCCTTTCCAAGCTAGATTAGACTTTAACAAGTCAGCGTATTAGCCCTATGTGTTATACAGTCATTGCTTTCATTTCATTTTGAGGTTATCTCACTATGTTTAGGTTTAGACATACCGGAAAAACTTTGAATTCAATTTTTAATTCATAAATAGGTTTGCAGAAACTCATGCAATATTTATATTTCCTGGACTGGACCTAAGCTGGATGCATAAGGAAAGCCGATACTGATCGTATACGAGAGTCTGGCACAAACTATCACTCTTGAACAACATCAGTTTATACCCTAAAAAAGGGGTTTTGAGAAGACTGGCAGTGTTTCGATGACTTTAGACAAAACAGACCAGCTCCACAAGACAACATTTGCTGGTTCGACATTAGAAATAAACAAATACGGCTATCTAACATGTACCCAAAGTCTCCAACTATCAATGCAGACAAAACAGTGCGTTTACAGTGTTGTATAGCTTAACGATGGCCTGTGGCACCAGAAGGGATTTCTCAATGCTGTTGTTGGCAGATAGAGAATCTATGTTCTAGTCTGTGAACTCTCAAATATGTCTTCTCGTAAAAATCTCACCAAACAATATGCCAAAATCCACAGGTGCCACCTCTCTTGTATTGTAACAATAAAGTAAGAGCAGCATAACAATCAGAAGTGTTGTATGACCTGCATCTCAACTCCACTTCACATGGCCCACATCGTCAAATACCATGTGTACATTTCTAGTTCTCTTTACTCATCTATATTTTATCTTGAATTGTTCTGAAGCTGCATTTTTTTATTGTTATTTTTTTAAACCCTCTGATTTTGGATACTGTGTGTTGTAATGTAAGTGGCTGGTTTTGGAGATTCTTGCTTTCTTAAGCAAACCACCTTAAGTCTTGGCTCAACAACGGCAGAGCTTGTACTAACAGGAAAAAAAAACAAGAAAGCAAATGTGTGTGTGTCTGTGTGTGTCTGTGTGTGTGCACACGTGTGCACACGTGTGATAGAGAGAGAGAAAGAGAGACAGTGAGTGTGTGTTTGCATGTGTGAGAGAGCGAGAGAGAGAGAGAGCGCGAGAGAGAGGGAGAGAGGGAGAGTTTGCATGCGTGTGAGAGAGAGAGAGAAAGGGAGAAAACTTGTGTATTGTGATTCTGGATCCTGCTCCATGGCAGGAAAAGACCAGCTTGTTTCCTGCAGGCCCTCTGGCTCATTGCTTTGACTACAATAAGCCTATCTATTTCTCTAATTTCCACCTATCTATCTATCTATCTATCTATCTATCTATCTATCTATCTATCTATCTATCTATCTATCTATCTATCTATCTATCTATCTATCTATCTATCTATCTATCTGTCTGTCTGTCTGTCTATATATCTATCAAATTTGTCCCTGTCTGCCTGACCATCACTCTGTCTGTCTGTTTGTCTGTCTGTCTGCCTTACCATCAGTCTGTCTGTCTGTGTCTCTACCTGGGAAAGTAATCCACAAAGGTAAATGTAATCTTTGTTTCTTTGTTTGTGAGGGAAGCAAAGAACCGGATGTGTTTACATATTGACTAGCATTGCTGAGGAATAAATTATAGGTATTGCACCGTATTTTCTCCGTCAGATGATGCTGGCAGAATAAACTAAAATGTTTTTTGGTTTTTTTTGTCTAAACATTCAAAGTCCTCTTTCATCTGAAGTCTATTTGTCTTCGTGTTATCTACTATGGCTAATGGTAGCTGTCATGGTCCAGCGCACATTTTCACATTCAGACAAACTGATGTACCACTACAGTGATGAGAAGTAATAACACTGTTCTGCAGGCACCCAGTTAATTCCTCTGTGACCTTGTATTATTTCAAGCAATCCAAAAAAAAAAGAAGGATTCTCATTTATGTTGTAAGTCTAAACCTGATGCAACTATTCCACACCCTGCTCTTTAAAAAGCATTGTGATTGCGTGTTTCAGTAGGAGCGTGGGCCTTTGCGTGTATGTGTATGTAAAGGTGTGTATGCAGAGGATATCCTCCTTGCAAGTGATGCACAACAGGAAGAACTTGTCTATTGTTATGTAGCTCTGGGGTCCCTTTTTTCTTACTCTCCTTGAGTCTTTTCCTCTGTAATACTTACTTTATTGTTCCCATCCTTCCTCCTTTGCCTCACTTTGCTCTCCCGCCTTTGTCTTCCCCCTTTTCTTTCCAGTCCACTTTTCTGTTTTTTCCACTACTACTTTCTATTTTATTTTTTATTTTTTTCCATTTCTGTCAATTGTATGTTCATTTGCACGGTTACACTGATGTTAGATTATTAGGTAAAAATGTATAGCAGAAATTTTAAATCCAAAATCTCAATTACTTACCGAGACCTTGAGATCTGGATCACAGCATTGCATATAGTGTTGAGTGGCTATTTGAAATAAAGCTTTCTTTTTGTTTAATTTGAAAAAATTCCCCCTTTTTCTCCCCAATTGCATCCGGCAAATTACCACTCTATCAAGCCGCCCCGGTCACTGCTCCACCCCCTCTGCCTATTCGGGGAGGGCTGCAGACTACCACATATCTCCTCCGATACACGTGGAGTCGTCAGCCGCTTCTTTTCACCTGAAAGTGGGAGTTTCACCAGGGGGACATAGCGTGTGGGAGGATCACTCTATTACCCCCAGTTCCCCCTCCCGTTCAAATAGACGCCCCGACCAGAGGAGGTGCTAGTCCAGCAACTAGGATACATACCCACATTCGGCTTCCCACCCGCAGACACGGCCAATTGTGTCTGTAGGGATGCTCGACCAAGCCGAAGGTAACACAGGGATTCGAACCAGCGATCCCCGTGTCGATAAGCAATGGAATAGACTGTCAAGCCACCCGGACGCAAAATAAATCTTTCTGAAATGCATCATCACATGAAATTGTTTATTGGACATGTCTGACATGAGGAAGCAATGAGATACAAAGCACAAAAAGTGCTTGATATGATAGTGTTTATTTACTGCACCCATAACAACTAGCTCAATGTTAATTGCTTTGATTTGTTGTTTATGTCTTTAAATGGTCTAATTTCACTTGAAAACATGTATTTCAAACTATTTTCACTCATGCCTCCCTTGCTTCAACCGTCACTCTCATGATTTTCAAATTTATTTTTATTTTTCTGATCACACAACTCTTTAAAACCACAAGAAATTATTCCTCAACACCATTACAGACTGTCCCTGTCATCACTTTGCCTCGGCCATTTTTAATAATCCATTAAGAGCTGTTGACTGATTTGTCTACCTCTGTCGTTTTCTGCTCCAGAGGAACTATACAGACAGAATACTTCTTCCTATCTCAAGTTTCATTTGCCTCAGTTTCTAATTCTTGGTCTACCTCATTTTTGAGTGTCATTGTTTGTGTTCCCTCACGCAATGCGTTGCATGTTCAAACAACAAGTAAGAGAGCAGGAGATAATGATAAGATAAGAATGGGCAGAGGGTCAAAAGAAAAGGAAAGAGGGAAGTTGAAAGAGGGCACAGAGATGCGACAATACCAAATATTCGGATCTCAATGGACCACGGTTGATGTGCCAAACAGGGTGCACTCAGAGGGTTACTGAGCAGGAAAGACCTGCTTCGTGGTTCTTCTGTCAACAAACAAGGAGCAATCAGTGATGGTGCTTACCAGACATACAGACATACAGACCAGACAGACCAGACAAGAATTTCTGGTCATCCCTTAGACAGGTGCTCATTAAGACGGCAAAGCTCTTTTGGCTGCCCTTCCTTATGTCCTACTTAACTGAGGTCAGAAGGGTGACTATGAGAGAGAGAAGGAGGGAGACAGAAAGGGGAGAGGGGGAGGGAGACAGAGAGAAGGAGGGAGAGAGAGGGGCGAGAGAGGAGGGGCAAGAGAGAGAGAGAGAGATAAGGAGGGAGAGGGAGACAAAGACAGAGACAGACAGACAGACAGACAGACAGACAGACAGACAGACAGACAGACAGACAGACAGACAGACAGACAGACAGACAGACAGACAGACAGACAGACAGACAGACAGAAAGCAGAGTTCCAGAAAGCAATCAGAAGCCAAAAGATTCAAACACTCTTAGACAACTTTCTGGACACCACCTATGTTCACAGTAAGGAATGCATAAACCAAGCAGTTAGAGAAATTAACCAAATCTTTCTGACTGCCGCTCACAAATCCCAAATGAAGTAATCCAGCCACAAACCTCCAAAACAAAAAGAGACCAATTGGTTTGACATAGAATGCTAACATAAAAGAAAGGAACTTAGGAAATTATCTAACCAAAAATATAGACCCAAGCAATGCAACCATATGCCTTCTCTACTGTGACATGCTCAAACAATACAGATGTACACTCAAGATCAAAAAGGCTCGATACACACAAAAAAATTGACAATAATCAAAGAGTCCATAAACACAAACACATTCTAAGAAATTTGGAAAACCTCAACAAAACTAAACCTGATGATCCAGTTATACAAAATGGAGATATTTGGATCAATCACTTCACCAAAAAAAAAAAAACTATATAGAAACATTCTTATCAATTCTGATTCAGAACAAACGCATATAACCTAAAAATTAAACAAATTAGAATTGGCCATCAAAGACTCCCAGAACCCCATGGACCTCCTGATTACTAGGCAATACAAGAACTGGAAAAAAAAAGAAAAAGATAAACAACCTAAAACCAAAAAAAGCAACTGGAGTTGACAGCATCTTAAACGAGATGATTAAACACACAAGTAAAAAAATCCATGTATACAAACAACATGTGCCGCATCAATATTGGACACAAGAGAACATCATTTATTTCTCAAGAATGTCGGGGTGAGATAAGGCTGCTGTTTATCACCTGCCCTGTTAAACATTTATATTAAATAGGCCAACATTTTGGAACAGTCCACAGCACCTGGTCTTACACTTCACAACTCAGAGATCAAATTCCAACTGTATGCAGATTATTTAATACTGTTAAGTCCAACAAAAGATGGACTTCAACAGAGTCAGAACATACATGAATATTACTGTCAGACCTGGGCTCTGTCAATTAACATCAAAAAAACCAAAACAATCATATTTCAAAAAAGATCTTGATGTCAGAGAAACAAGTATCACTTTACAATTGGAACACATATGATAGAAAACTGTTTGGAATATAATTATTTAGGATTGAAAATAAGTTCCACTGGAAATTTCAACCCAGCAGTCAAGGAACTGAGAGAGAGAAAGCATGCAGGGCATTTCATACAATCAAAAACCAAATTCACATTCAGATTCCAATTTTAATTTGGCTCAAATTACTTCAGTCATTTATAGAATCCATTCTGCTCTCTAGAAGTGTGGGGCCTGAAAACAAACCTAAACTTTGAACAATGGTTAAAACATCCAACTGAAAATGCACACATTGAATTTTGTAAAAGCATCCTGCAGGTGCACAGGACAACAATTAATAAAGCCTGCAGAGCTGAATTAGGCCAATTTCCATTATTATTGAAAATCTAAAATGATCAATTAAATATTGGCTTCATCTAAAAGAACGTGATCCCCACCCCTACCACCGCAAAGCCCTGCAGAGCCAAGAGATGAGCAAAGACAAAGGTCACCTCACTCAGCTGGTCCTGACGCTCTGTTCCAGTCCAAGCAGTGTTCTGCCTCAGGACCAGTCTGACACCAGGACTATCAGAGTCAACCAAATTATAACACAACAGAAACAAAAGTACCTCGCCTATTGGAACACAAAAGCACACACACAAAGTAAAAAGCAATACTATCTGGCCCTAAAAAGACAGTACACTGTGGCCCCCTACCTGACCACAGTGACTGCTGTTAAACACAGAGACATGTTAACACAGTACAGACTGAGTGCTCATAACCGGCCATTGAAACAGGCAGATATAAGAAAATATGGCTGCCAAAAGAGGAGCGACTGAGCCAACAGTGTGGAGGAACTGCTGTAGAGACAGAGCAGCACTTCCTCTCACAGTGCCCACAATTTCAACTTATCAGGGAACAATTTTTCCCAAAATTCAGCAATAAACACCCTCAATTTATTAAATCAGATAATGAACAACTAAAACTTATACTGAGGAAAATGAAAGAAAGTTGCGTTCTCGCAGGACAGTTTATCTCTACCTGCCACAACATGAGGGAATCAGAATGACCTGCTGATCTACATCAGGCCTCAGTTTTAAGTTACCTTCTTTTTATTTATGTATTATATGTATATATTATTGTCTTCTTTCTGTATGTATATTTGTTAGCATTTGTTATTTGTACAATGTTTTTGAAATACTGTATATTGTTATGGTCATGCCAATAAAGCAATTTGAATTTGAATTTGAATTTGAGAGCAAGAGAAAAGGACGGAGAGAGGGGGGGAGGGAGAGAAGGAGGGGATGAGAGAGGGAGAAGGAGAGGGGGAGAGAGATAGAGAGAGAGAAAGAGGGAGAGAGAGAGAGAGATTTCTTTCAGACCACCCACCATTACTAAAAAAATAAAGCCATATGAGCCTCCTGGGCATATGTCTCTATTTATCTGTGATTTTTGCCTCTCTTTTGCTCATAGGAGAGATTTGAAAAGTGGGAAAGATTGGCAACTCACCCCTTTATGTGTTTTTGTTGTTTGCTTATCTCATCAGTAGTGGACTACCATCTGATTGCACAGTAAACATTGTATAACAAACAATAACCGTAGTTGCCTGTGCAGGATGAAGACTATGCCTTGCCCAGTCTCAAAACTCCCTCAAATGTTTTGTCTTGCAATATCTAAAAATAAATCTAAAAATACAATGAGAAATACTATAAATTCTGATAAAAGGGACTAGTTTAGAAATTGGCTCATGCTTTTGTAGGATTTGGCAAAAATGGTAGACTACTGCATTTTTTTTTGTCTTTACCTTCTTTGTCCTTTTTTTAGATGCAGCATCGTCTTATATTGTCCCATCTTTAAAAGCTTTCTCACCATAATAGTTGTTGACAAACTTCATCGGGTATCACAGTTATTCGCAATAATAATTATTCTGGATAACAATGAGATGTACTTAACCTAGCAGTCTGAAAAAAATAAGACATTGATTTCCTCAAACTGAAATATTTCTGCAGCACTTCTTGCTGCTTTTCCTTTCGTGTTTTTAGATGAGAGCCAACTCATTGACCTGGAAGGTAACCCGTTAATTAACATATTCACAATTGGCCAATCAAAAAAATTGATTTCAGGGCTTGAGTTAAAATGTGAAAACTCAGTGTTCAACCATATGCAAGTCCCCTTTAGTTGGAGAATAACATTTTCCACACAATACTAACAATCCCAGGAGGCCAGTCAATGTGAGTTTGTAAATCATTCCTAAATCCATATCTCAGTGGGGTTTATTGCAGTCAGCGTTGAAATACATGTTCCTAGTTTTATAACTCAGTGATCAAAAACATTGTGTGAAACCAAGGACAGCATATCTACTATGAAAAAGAGCTCGTTCTTTCATCTTATTTCCCTCCCTTTTCCTTCTTTTTTCTCCTTCTTGATTTTCTTTGAGTCTTGGAGCCGATTGGGTTTTGCATGAACAATGAGGTGTTTGATATGGAAGCTGTCAAAGACAATCACTGGTTATCTCTCTGTGTATGTTTTAGGAGTGACACAGAAGGACTTTCAGCCTGTGTGCATGCGTGCATGCATGTGTGTGTGTGTGTGTGTGTGCGCGCGCGCGTGTGTGTGTGTGTGCGTGCATGTGCGTGCGTGCATGATCATCCGTGCGTTTCTGTACCCATTTGTGTGCATATGTTGGCTGCACCAGTCAATGACTTGACATGGCAAAGAAGACAACAGCATGTGACATTAGGTGCTCTGTGTCATCAGGAAGTAAGACCAGTTCGCTTCCATAGTACTACCTATTAAGAGGCGATTGGGTCATTCAAGAGGTACTAAACATGTTAACATATTTTCTGAGCTGTAAACTGGATGATGTGATTTAACGGTGATGAAACACACCAATGCTGGTGTTAATATGGTAACGACCGGGGCGTGGCGGTCTATCCCGTTGCCTGCCAACACGGGGATCACCGGATCAAATCTCCGTGTTACCTCCAGCTTGGTCGGGCGTCCTACAGACATCTGCAGCTGGGTTTAACTTAGCTTTTTTCGTGTCATACCAAAGCCTTGTTATCCCTCACAGAGCTTTCTTCTCTGTCCCTACCAACACAATGCTGTATGTTTAGCAGCAAAACAGGTTGCAGCTGCTCGTCTTCTTCTTCTTCTTTTGGCTTGTTCCCTGTTTTTCAGGGGTCGACACAGCGGATTTTACAGTTTCCATCGTACCCGGTGAGGGCACAGCACCAATGGCGGCCTCGACTGATCCGGTATGGTCTTGTCAATCCGCATACTGATTTGGCAAAAATGTTACGTCAGATGCCCTTCCTGACACAACCACTAACCCTGTGGACTGGGGCAAAGCGCTGGATGCCATCCCAGTATTCATGGACTTGCACCCAGGCCCGTCGCCACCATCAACCGCTCATCATCAACTTGAAACATTTCCCTGCTGTAATGTAATTTTCATGCTGTGAAAGCATCACATCATTTCTCCTTTCTTGGTCCCTCAAGACATAATTATCAATCACCTTGTTTTAATTTAGCACCGTGGTCTCCATTCATTGTTTAGAGTGAGCAGATGTCCCATCTTCCTGATGTGCTAGCTGGTGACGTGATCTCTGGGATGGCCAGGTTTTAAGCCGCTAGCATGCACCGTCGTGTGCTTGACTCCCATGGGGCAAAACGTAAAACGTGGCCATCTAAATGATTAAAAAGGCCATGTTGCTAAATAATTTATCACAGGGAGATGTTATACTGCTACGGAAAACTGAAGTGAATTCAGAGGAGCTTATCTGTTTGTGAAATCAATGCAGTTTCCTTCCTCTCTCTCTCTCTCTCTCTCTCTCACTTTCTATCTGTCTAATGTCTGAAAGTTTTAGACTGTAGTACTAAACAGTTTCAATTTGAGTTGGTGTCTCGGAGCTGTTCTTGCTCCCATCCTTAGTCTGTTTGCAGGGAGAAAAATCACTCTGGTGTAAGTAATGGCAATAATGGGAAGCAGATATGCCCTCATGAAGACTGTTAGGGGAAGACACTGAGGTGTGTGTGTGTGTGTGTGTGTGTGTGTGTGTGTGTGTGTGTGTGTGTGTGTGTGTGTGTGTGTGTGTGTGTGTGTGTGTGTGTGTGTGTGTGTGTGTGTGTGTGAACCATCCATTTTGATCAACCCTAATGTGTGCAACAGTGCTAACCGTCATGGGTGCCTCTGTTAACATAAGAGATGGCGGTGGTGACCTATACAGTCTGGCTAGCATTTCATCATCGGTGTTTCTCTATGTTGCTCTCTGAGATCTATAGCATTTTGGTGACTATATTAATAAATGTAATGTTGTAATTGTTTAATGCTTATCATTTTTGAACACTTTGTATTCATCATGCAGTCTTTCCTGCATGACTTCCTGGGAGTGATGCTATTACACCCAATACATTTTATGATGTTATGTTAAACTTTAAACTAATCCATGCTGATATGGAAATCATTTTGAATCCTCACGTTATCTATATCTGTTTTTCTTTAACTTCCACTCTTTTCTACCCTCTCAGCCCCTTTACCACTGACCTCCACCCTACCCTGTTATCTGTTATCTCTTCTCAACCTCCCCTCTTCTTTCCTCTGCTGTCCTTTCTGCCCCGCTACTGACTTCCACTCTTGATGGTCCTTTTAACCATTTACTTTGAACATAGTGAGGCAGATTTTAAAGTGTCATGTGAATGTGTTGTTCTCCCTACCTAGTCTTCTCCTATCTGGTAGTTAGCATATATACAATGATATTAGAATTTCTTCTTAAAGATGGAGAGGGACTCAGTGGATCGAATGGAGTTTGGTAACTCGTTCCACCCCCAGGGAACTACAAGAGAAAATAGACTAGCTAGTGACTTAGGGCCCCATTGTGGCGGAAGTGAGAGGCGCCTTTCATCGACAGAGCGTAGTGAGTGGGACTGAGTGTAGACCTGAATGAGGGACTTCAGGTAGGCGGGAGTCATTGCTGTTTTGTAAGCAAGCATCAAGGTTTTGAATATTATGCGGGCAGCTACTGGGAGCCAGTGGAGGGATATGAACAGTGGAGTGACATGTGTTATATATACAGGACAACCATCTGTAAAATGCACTTCGCTAATATGTGACAATAATAATAAAAGGCCAAAAATAATTTCCAGATGTTGCTATATATTGGTACCATACTGACAGGTGTTAACTTCTTTCAGGACATGTTATAAGGCAAATGAAATTGTTTGCATCACACCACTTGACTGTATGTGATTTCTGTTTGCAGGTTGATGTTACAGCATAAATTCAATTTGGGAAAAAAACGTTCTTCAGATGTGTTCCTGTAAATAATGCAGTTCTCCCTTAAATGTATTATTTCACAAGAGAAGAAGGGAAACTATCTGTAATCTTTGTTATTTGTAAGAACACGAAGCTAAGGTTGCCCTACATGGACTTTTGAAATTATGCACATATTTTGTTACAGCTTGCAAATGTAACAAGGTAATATTGTGGTCAAGTAAGATCCCTACAAATGATGCGCCTCTATGCTAGCGAAGTGGTTTGAGTCAGAAGGTTACACTAGAGGAAGATGAAAGGGGTGAAATGATATAAAGTATTGATCATTCGTTCATTTTTGCCTTTCCATATAATGTTTACAATACAAAATGTGCTTGTTCTGTATTTATTGAAAAGAGGCCAGTGCAGTTAAAATATGTTACGCTGTTTTAAATCTCATTTGTTAAGCATCTTAAATGTGATGTCACCTGTTGCACCTTGGTATGGGCCCATGCGCAGTCCCCCCTCAGTCCGGGCTTGGAACTGAGAGAGACTGAGAGAAAGCTGTTTTGTACGAGCGCAATGATGTTCATGACCCGTGTCCTATTGTACACTGTGATTGCAGATCAATCAGTAAAGCACTGAAGGAGGGTTGTTTCTCCTGTAGGTTCTATATTAAGTCACTATGGCATGGGTGGCAACATTTGGGGGCTCGTCCGGGATCTGCAATTTCTCATGTTGTAGATCCTGAAAGAACCACGGTGATGGACGTGTAGAGACAGAGGTGAGCTGCAGGTCTTCAGGGGCAGAGGTGTCTGACACAGATAGCAGTCGCAGACGGGTCCAAAGAAAACGCAGGCAGGATGGCAGATGGTGATACAGGCACCCAGAAACTCCTGTTCCAGCTGTCTGAGGACCAGTTGCATGAATTGGCCACAGCCATCAGCGGGGAGATAACTTCCAAGCCCCCGGACAGCACGGGGAACAGTGAAGCCGAACTGTTTGACTATATGGTGAGCTACATGAACAGTAACCGCCTGAGGGGTTAGAAAGATCAGGGTCTCGTACAGCTGCTCTGTCTCCAGGACCTCGCTCACCAGGTGACAGAGGACGGAAATGGGCATGAAATCTCAGAGACATCAAAGGCACCAGACGAGCACAATGTATCTGACATCTCAACTGAGATATTCCACTTGCCAGCATCTGCAGTTCCTCCGGTTTCAAGCACCAGAGACTTCAATCATGCTACATAGTGAACTGGTGAGATTGTCAGATGTGGCCGCCCTACTGGCACAGCGTGAATTTAAAATGTTTGGTGGTCAGATTTCAGACACATGTATTGATTTGAGTTGCAGCAACATTTGCAAGCAGATTGATGATGGATTGAAATCAAATGTCGCCGAGTCTGAGGTTGTTAGGTCGGTTATTACGGTCATAAAGCCAGGTGCTTTTAAAGACATGTATGTAACAATGATGGGTCGACAGTGACTGAACTCAAATGCTTTCTCAAATCGCATATGAACAGTGAAGACGGTAGTGAAATGTTTCAGGAGCTCAACAGAGAGACCCTCAACAATTTGTCTATAGACTCATTGGGCTTAAACAAAGTGTCTTAAATGCTTCTAATCAGGGAGTGGCTTAATTCAAGTATGACAAAAATCTGATGTATTCCTCCACACCTTGTACCAAGGGTTGAATGACAAATACTCAGATGTCAGGAGAGATGTAAAATCTTACATTAATGACCCTAAAGTGACAGATGCTGTTATTCTTGACCTAATCACAGTCGTTGAGGGAGGAAACAGAAAGGCAGAAACGTCTAGGGGGGTCTGGCAGACACCGCTCAGCGAGTGCTTATATAGTGCAGTGAAGTGGAAACGTTTCTGAGAAGGGAGCAGAGCAAAGGCCTCTAAAGGCAGACATATGTATACAAGCCAATAGAGAAGCCAAACTGGCGTTAGCAGCTCAGTTTTCATCCCTTACCAAAAACCTGGAAAAAATGCTTACTGTCAGAGGCATCGTAGAGGAGAGTAAACATTATGTGGATGTCATGGTAGTGAAAACAGCAGTGTCTCGAAACACACAGGAAAGTGAGAGTACATTGATGCTCATCACCCTTGTCCTATTATACACTGTGATTGCAGATCAATCAGTAAAGCACTGAAGGAGAGCTGTGTGGCCTGTCGGTTCTTTATTAAGTCACTATGTCATGGGAGGCAACACAAATAATTTGCAAATCTTCAGCTCAGAGATTTTGACGATTGCTTTAAATAATTTGCTCTTAGAAGCTATGTAATAGCAGGATGCTATGTTAATTTTAATTTTCATAGTAAAACCAATGAAGAACTGCCTTCATATAAGTAAAAGTTGTTGTTGTTTGAGCTGTGCACAGGCAGTTGATTTAGTCCCAGGGTTTCACAAACATATATGACTAAGTAGTAAAATACACTTAGTTGACACATTGGTTCTAACCGCACACACACACACACACACACACACACACACACACACACACACACACACACACACACACACACACACACACACACACACATACATACCATCATGAGCTGAGGTCATTTGAAGTATGACTCGAGTATGACTGTCCTCTCCATTGAATTGTCTATGTGAGTCCTCAGATGGCTGTAGAGGCTGATATGCGATCCACATACTTTGGTGCAGTGTGGACAGGGGAAAATGGTGGTGGTTGAGCCTTTTTTCTCTCTCTCCTTGCGGTGTTGTTCCTTTTTTCTCTGCGGCACAATGGAGTTCTTCAGACTGGGCTTGATATTGGCCTTGAAACGTTTCTTTTGCCTGCCGGGAGCTCACTGACCTTCCTTCAGCTGGGAGTCCAGGATCTGTTTGGGGAGACATGTGTTTGACATGCGGATGACATGGTCTGTCCATTGAAGTTGGTGCTGCATTATTGTGGTGGTGATGCTACTCATGTTGGCTTCTTCCAGAATGCTGATGTTGGTGTGTCTGTCTTTCCAGCTGATCCACAGGATCTTTTGTAAAGATCTTTGGTGGTATTGTTCCAGGGCTCTCAGGTGCCTGCTGTAGGTAGTACATGACTCTGCTCCATACAGCAGGATGGGGAGAACAACAGCTCTGTAGACCAGGAGTTTTGTTTGATGCAATCCATCCATCCATCCTTTAGGTCTTGGTCTTCAAAGACTATTTTCCTGAGTCTGGCATAAGTGCCACTGGCACAACTCAGGCGATGGTTAACCTCAGAGTTGATGTCAGCTTTTGAGGGGAGAAGGCTGCCAAGGTAGGGGAAGTGATCAACGTTTTCAATGATTTTATTGTCCACTTCCTCCCCCCCTTTTCTCCCTGTTGTACTTGGCCAATTACCCTACTTTCCGAGCCTATTCCTCCGATACATGTGGAGTCGACAGTGAGGAGTCTCACCAGGGGGACGTGGCAGGATCACACTATTCCCCCAAGTCCCCACTCCCCCTAGAACAGGCGCCCCAAACGATCATAGGAGGCGCTAGTGCAGTGACCAGGACACATACCCACATCCAGCTTCCCACCCGCAGACCCAGCCAATTATGTCTGTAGGGATGCCCGACCTAAGCCGGAGGTAACATGTTGGTAGGCAACAGAAGAGACCATTCCGCTACCCAGACACCCCTTGTTGTCCACTTTTATGGTGGGCTGGGTAGGTGGCTGGTTGGGGGAGATTGATATAGGACCTGGGTCTTTTTTATGTTTAATCCTAGACCCAGGGCTCTGTATGCTTTGGTAAAGGCATTCAGAATGTCCTGGAGGTCGTCTGCAGAGTGTGGCTACAATGGCATTGCCGTCTGTTGCAGATTTTGCATTTGGCCTTTAACCTATTAAGGTTTAAGAGCCTGCCGTCAGTTCTGTATAGGATTGGGGTCTACCATGGCAGCTCTTCACCAATGAGGTGGAGAATGGCAGCAATAAAGATGGAAACAGAGTGGTTGCGATGATGCATCCTTGTTTGACCCCTGTTTCCACAGTGAGAGGCTCTGACTCACAGCTGCTGTTGCTGAGCACTGTAATTGACATGCCGTCATGAAGAACCCTTAAAATTCTGATGTATTGTCAGGGCAGCCATTTCTTAGTATGCTCCACAGAGCCTGGCAGTCTACTGAGTCAAAGGCCTTTGTCAGATCTATAAAAGCCATGTACATAGGCTGCCTATGTTCATAACATTTTTCCTGAAGTTGGCGCTGTAAATATCATGTCTGCTGTATCTCTGGATGTGCAGAAGCCACACTCGCATTCTGGGAATACTTCCTCAGCCAGTGGTAGCAATCAGTTTGCGAAGACGCAAGCGAAGACTCTGCCTGTTATTGACAGGCGTGAGATTCCCCTGTAGTTTCAACATTCTGCCTTATCCCCTTTCTTGAATATGGCCACTATTAGAGCATCCCTGAGCTCTGAGGGAAGTTATTCTTTTTTCCAGACCTTGAGGAGGAGGGTGCAGATGTAGTACAGGAACTCTGGTCCACCTTCTTTTAAGATCTCAGCTGGGATTCCATGTGGACCGGCGGCCATGTTTTCTTAAGGCTCCTGATGGCATCTTGAATCTCTGTCAAGGTGGGAGGTCTTCTCTGATGGGACTCTGGGGAATGTGGCTGGCAATGTCTGGTTCAGCTGTGCTGTTGCAGTTGAGCAGTTCCTGGAAGTGCTCCTTCCATCGGATGTTAATGGACTTGTTGTCTTTCAGAAGCTCCTGCCCATCTTTTGGGTGCAGGGGGTTTAAGCCGCAGTTGCTTGGACCATAGATGGCCATGGTAGTGCTGCAAAAGCATCTGGTGTCACCCGAGTTTGCCAGTCACTGGATTTCCAGAGACTTTTCTGTCCACCAAGAGTTCTTAAGCTCCCTCGCCCATCTCTGGATGTCCGCCTTGGCTCTAGAGTGAGCCTTTCATTTTGCCAGGCACGAAAGGCTCTTCTTTTCTTGGATATGAGCTGTTCTATCTCTCTATCTCTTATGTTGACAGAGGCACCCATGACTGTTACACACATTAGGGTTGATCAAAATGGATGGTTCACACACACACACACACACACACACTAGCTATGTTGTGTCCTTTACTTTTTTGACTTTTTTTACACCTCAAGTAGAAGGTAACTTAATGCACAAAATTTGATTAAATTAAAATACTCCAAAATGCACTCTAATTGCTAAATGCATATATTTAGTTTTAACAAAAATCATTGTTAGTGTGATATAGAAATAGGCGGAATTTAACTTTGTGTGTTCAGTTTACACATTCCATACTCAACCACCAATCACCCTTTATTATGCAGTCATAAGTGTTCTCCCCACAGTTGACAAGACAACACTTCAGTGTGTCCATAACCTTTTATAAAAAGGATAGCTAGTTATAGGGCTAGATAGATGGCTGCTACCTACTTGGTGATTTTGCTTTCTAGTAGCCATATAACTCTAGATAGGAGTTTCCTTGGTATTAATTATTGATATCTGTGTGAATCTTTCATAGCATTGCAGCTGTAGTGTAACACAAATATCATAATTACAAATATAAATGTCCTTTTACATAATATGATTGTACTTTTTCCTACACCATAATGTGGACACACACCTATATGAAGACATAAAGAAAGCCAAATCTCCACTAAATGGTCTGTCAGGTTGTAAAAGGCAGACTAGGCCTTAGTCAAGATTGACAAGAGTTTTTCTTTAAGGACATTTGAAGGTAGGCTTTGTATGCTTAAGAAATGGTATTGCATGCAATTTTTTAAGCATTTTTCCCTTTATATGACAATTTCAGACCAGATCAATTTGGGGCGACCCCCAGGGTTGGACTACCCCCGGGGGTTTTCCCAGACCATGGACATGATTACAATGAATTTAACAGCTGCTGAAAAATTATAAGCAGTGTGCTG
>NC_079222.1:20552369-20602369 GCF_029633865.1 Lampris incognitus
ACAAAGAAAATATGCATATTCTTGTGCATTACACGGAAGTGCACACATATGGTTGCATGCCTACACACACAAACACAAACACAAACACAGAACCACATATAAACACACAAAAACTCTCAAAACTCCCCCACACTGAATATAGACTTTGCACAGCTGTTAAAAAAAACACAAAAAAACCCATAAAAAACAAAAACATTGTTTACCCAACGAGAGAGATAGAGTGTGTATATGTGTGTGTGTGTTTGTTTATTTATTAGAGTGTGGTCTCTTCACCTGTGTGTGTTCATGTCTCTGATTCCGATTATGTGCAATATATATATACGTGTGTGTGCATGTGTGCACGTGTACGTGTGTAAGAAACAGAGAGAGAGAGAGAGAGAGAGAGAGAGAGAGAGAGAGAGAGAGAGAGAGAGAGAGAGAGAGAGAGAGGGAGACGGAGAGAGAGAGAGAGAGAGAGAGAGAGGGAGACGGAGAGAGAGAGAGAGAGAGAGAGAGAGAGAGAGAGAGAGAGAGAGAGAGAGAGAGAGAGAGAGAGAGAGAGAGAGAGAGAGAGGGAGACGGAGAGAGAGCGAGAGAGAGAGAGAGAGAGAGAGAGAGAGAGAGAGAGAGAGAGAGAGAGAGAGAGAGAGAGAGAGAGAGAGAGAAAGAGAGTTTGTTTGTTTAGTGTTTGTTTGTTTGTTTGTTTATTGGCGTGTGGTCTCTTCACTTGTGTGTGTGTTCCAATTCCAGTTGTGTGCACTTGCCTTTCCTTCTCAAAGTTTCCAGGATAACAAGTGTGCATTTATAATCATGATTTCTTTATCTGGCTGTGACTTATGATACTATGTGTGTGTGTGTGTGTGTGTGTGTGTGTGTGTGTGTGTGGGTGTGTGGGTGTGTGTGGGTGTGTGTGTGGGTGTGTGTGCACGCGCACACAAAAATGCAGTTTCTGGGGCCTGATAGCAGCTGCCATTTGCTATGTTGGAATGTGTTACATCCACTTTCATCATAGTCATACCTACAGTCTGATTACAAATCAGAAGATATAAGACCATTCACCAGATGGCTTCAGCAACTTGTACACATGCACGCACACACACACACACACACACGCACACACACGCACACACACGCACGCACACACACATGCTTGCTTGCTGGTAGTCCATTGAATCCGATGATGACACCGCTACTCTTTAACAGTGAGTTCTTTGATGACTGTAGAGTCCAATTCTTGTTCCATAAGTTTTATTGCATGTTGGGCATATGAAGTCTGAGTTAGTGGGGGCAGGCATGGTTGTGTGTCTCCTTAGACTTTTCTGTTTTTTTTTTTACATTCCTCTCAATTTCCAGCTGTTCTATACCTCTGTGGCAGATCTCCCGCCAGTTGGAATGGTTGATGGCAGCTTGCTCCAGTCTCAAGCAGTCAACAAAACACTTCCCATACAGCTTCACAGCTGTATAGGAGAGTTTTGATGCAGACGGCTTTGTAAATGGTAATTTTGGTGTGCAGGTGGAGGTGCTTGTTTTGGAAGACCTTACTTCGGAGTTTACTGAAGGCTACAGTGGCTTGTTTGATTCTATTACGAGTTTCGTGATCAGTGTTGCAGCCCTCAAAAAGGATGCTGCCCCGGTATTTGAAAGATGGAGCAACTGACAGTGGTTGGTGTTCCATAGTGAAGAAAGGCATAGTGGGTGGGGGGCTGGACTTCAATTGGCATAACACCTCAGTTTTGGTGGTGCTGACTGATAGACCCAGCCTGCTGTAGGCATTCCCAACTGCGACACGGATGACTTGCAGTTCTTCTGGTGTGTGAGCTACAAGAGAGCAGTCATCAGCGTACTGCAGCTCAAGGACGTGCACTGCAGACAAATTAGTGGTTGCCTGGAACCGTTGGACGTTGAAGAGGTTTCCATCTAAACTCTGTTGTTCTCCCACTACTGTCGTGCAGGTCTTTATAAAAAAGTTTTGTGACACATTGGAGGTAAATGTTGAAGAGTACTGGTGCCAGCACACACCCCTGCCTCACTCCAGTGTACACATTAAACGGCGCTGATTCCTGTCTTCCTATGGCCACCCGTGCCACCATCTCATCATGGAACTGTGATAGAATGTTCACAAATTTGCTTGGACAGTCAAACTTTCTCAGGATTTTTCAAAGTAGCTCTTGATTCACAGTGTCAAAAGCTTTGGAGAGGTTGACAAAAGCCATGACAAGGTCCTGAAGTTGTTCGCGGCACTTTTCTTTTAGCTGTCTTACTGTGAAAATCATATCCACAGTACTCCTGTTCTTCCTAAACTGCACTGTGACTCTGGCAGCAGATGGTTTGTCAAGTGCATCACCATCCTGCATAGCATGACCTTTGCTAGGAACTTGCCTGCAACAACGAGTAGGGATATGCCATGACCGTTGTTGCAGATGGATTTATCACCTCTGTTTTTATACGAGGTGACAATTTTAGCATCCCTCCATTGTTGAGCGACACGCTCCTGGTCCCAGCCCTGCAGGATGTACTGATAGATCATTCTGGTGCACAAGTATCCTTGTTTTAGTAGTTCTACTGAGATACCATCACTGCCAGGTGATGTATTGTTCTTGAGGGAGTTGATGGATGCAAGTGCTTCTTGAAAAGTTGGTGAGTGGTCAAGGTCTGGGATGGGCAGATGAATTAGCAGCTCTTCCAGGATAGATTGGTCAGTTTCTGAGTGCTGGTTAAATAGGACTTCAAAACGTTCAGCCCACCTTGCTAGGATCCGCTTTTGGTCTTTCAGAGTTGTCAGTCCATCTGCTGATTTTAAGGGTGTGATAGAGCAGTTCCTCTGGCCATATATAGTCTTTATAGAATTGTAAAAGTTGTGCATATCAATTCTGTCAGCATATGATTGAATCTCGTGAGCTTTGTTCATCCACCATATGTTTTGCAGAATGTGCAAGGTGATTTGTACCGCCTTACGTGCTGTCTGCCACTGCTGCCAAAATATGGCAGATGTAGGGCAGTTGAAAGTAGCCCTGTGTGCCTTATGCATGGTTTCCAGCGGGATGTGATGGTGTCAGAGTTCTCGTCGAACCAGTCCTGATGTTTTCTGGCTCTGTAGCCTATAGAGTCAATTGCAGCTTGATGTAGCATTGAGGTTTGGGAGGTCCATTTCTGATCCATGGAATTGTCAGAACCCAGAATGGTCTCAAAATCTAGTGCCATCATGCCTACAGAGTGACAAAACCCATTCTGTGCTAGGGGCTGACTTCAATTTAGCATAGTTCAGTTGCTTTTTCATGGGCTTCTTGAGATGCTGTGGGGGGCGCACTTTGATGTGGAGCGTGGTCATGATCAGGCGGTGATCCGTCCAGCATTCTGCACCTCACATGGCCCTGGTTAGCAAGACATCACTAGTGTCAGTATGTCTTGTTATGATATAGTTAATCAGGTGCCAATGTTTAGATCGTGGGTGCATCCAGGATTTTTTTTGCATTTGGTCTTCTGCAGAAACAGTGTGTTCGTAATGGTGAGGTCATGCTCTGCACAAAGTGCTAGCAGCCTCAGACCATTTGCATTAACCTGATAAACCTGATTTGCCCCTGGGGATGAATAAAGTATTCTGATTCAACGCCAAGCTTATCCAGTACTCCACTCCACATACTGTTGTTCTTTCCTACCCTAACATTAAAGTCTCCCAGAAGAAGGATCTTGCCCATTTTGGGATACGATGAAGGGCCTCATCTAGTTGCTGGTAAAAGCGGTCCTTTACATTATTGTCAGATGGTAGAGTTAGTGCATATTCACTTAACAGAGTGGCATAGCGTGCCTTTGCTAGGGGGATACGGCGCATCATACGCCTCTCACTTAGTCTGATGGGTGTTTCAGTGAGGCTGGGTAGAATGCTGTTCTTGATTGTCAGTCCAACACCATGCTGATGTTGTCTGCCAAGGGGATAGCCTCTCCAGAAAAAGGTTACCCTCCTCCTTCCTCTCTCAAGGAGCCTTCACCCAGAAGCCTGGTTTTGCTTAGAGCAGCAATGTCCACATTGTAGCATCCAAGTTCCTCAGCAATCAGCACAGTCCTTTGATGTGGTCTGTTGCCATCATTATCAAGGACAGTCCTAAAATTCCATGTTGCCAATTTGAATGGGATCATTTTCTGGTTTTAACCACAGGAAGGAATTCCCGGCAGGCGCCTTAACCTACCCAGGAGGTTGGTTAAGTGGACAATTGTAAGGCCAACTTTTCTAGAGCCCTTCCTAATTGGGGTGAGCAGTGTGGTCCCTAAATAGGGCTACTCAGTCACATGGGGGTTTGCTGAATATATAGCTGCCACTCAATCCCAGCTGCTAGCGACCATATACCCCGTGCTGCTGATGTGCAGGGCTCTGACTAGGAGCTCCTAGGCCAATTCTACCCTGCTCCCATTACCAGACACCCCAACATCACCTGAGTTCAACCAGATATAAGGCCAGATATTTTACACCATGGTCAGAGGTGGAGACCTACACAAATAGATTTTTAGAGTGCCACAGGGGGCGCACAGTCCTCAGTAGCACTGTCTTTGCCATGACAGGTTGGTCCTGGTGGCAAGGGCTTATACTCAGGATGGCCAGTCCCCCATCATGACTGCAGGAGGCTGCTGGAAACTCCAGACTGTCGAAGAACCGCCTAATGTGTGCCGCCAAACACGTTGCTTTTCTCTCGGGGTGTGCTCCCCTAGCCTCCCCTAGCCTTTGTCTCAATAGACTTCCCACAAGGCAGCGGGGCAGTGGTTCGCTATGAACAGCCTCTGAGGACCACTGCAGCTCCGAGATCTCCTACCAAGTTTCACTGAGGCCGTGAGGCACCCAGTTACCGTGTGTGGCCAGAAGGAGGCCTGGCAGGGGTCTTGGTGAAGGAGAGGCTATGTACTGGCAAGGGAAGGCTTACGCACTGGGCTACTTGTTCACCACAAGGTCTAGTCAGTGGCAGCAAGCTGTAAGCGAGTGGTTAGAAAAGCAGGTGGTGGGCGTCCGGGTAGTATAGCGGTCTATTCCGTTGTCTACCAACACAGGGATCGCCGGTTCGAATCCCTGTGTTACGGGCGTCCCTACAGACACAGTTGGCCATGTCTGCGGGTGAGAAGCCGGATGTGGGTATGTGTCCTGGTCGTTGCACTAGCGCCTCCTCTGGTCAGTCAGGGCGCCTGTTCAGGGGGGATGGGGAGCTGGGGGGAATAGCTTGATCTACATCCCCCTGGCGAAACTCCTGACTGTCAGGTGAAAAGAAGCGGCTGGCGACTCCACATGTATCAGAGGAGGCAGGTGGTAGTTTGCAGCCCTCCAGCCCGCGACCGGGGCGAAAGAATGGGGTAATTGGCAGGATACAATTGGGAAGAAAAAGGGGGAACCCCCCCCAAAAAGAAAAGAAAATCAATGCAAGCATGCCTCTTTCCTCTACTGCACTACTCCACCAGACGCATCACATCACCTCACACACTCTCTCTCTCTCTCTCTCTCTCTCTCTCTCTCTCTCTCTCTCTCTCTCTCTCTCTCTCTCTCTCTCTCTCTCTCTCTCTCTCTCTCTCTCTCTCTCTCTCTCTCTCTCTCTCTCTTTCTCTCCCAAAAACTTTACTATCTAGCTTTATTGCTCCAAATCGAATAAGTGACAATAGCTTAACATTAAAGTTAAAAAAAAGAATCAGAATACTTTATTCATTCTAATTCTGATTCTGATTCAATAGCGTCACATTAAAATAAAAAAAATAAAAAACTACGTCGTCCATGAATTCTGCCGATATGTGACGTAGTGTTGCACCTCCCTTAAGGTCAGCCTTGAGTTGTGTTAGACTAACTTGAATTCAGAGGCAATCTGACAAAATACGAGTTTTAATGTCGCTCAGCAAGGAACCAGGCCAAACAGCCAATCATCAGACTATCGCGACGTTTAACGTGACATATAAGGTTGACCAAAATGTCACTGACGACAATCCACAACATCAGTTTTACGTGGAATTTTTTTTTAAGCGAGCTGCCGCTAGACGGACTCTTTTCTTCTTCTTCTTTCTTTCTTGCTCATGTTGCCTCTATACAATCTCAATATGGACAATCCCCTCTTTATAAATATTCAGATCCTGCAGTTGTTCTCATGTCTAAAGTGTACCAGACAACAGATTCTATCCACGTTGAGACGGCAACGCTCCCTGGCAACAGTTCTACCAATCGGGACGGAGCGGGTGTCTGCCTGACTCTATGTCTGAGTATCATTATGCGATGTCGAGAGAGGAGAAGAGAAAGGAGCTACTTATCACTGCTTATAATGCAACATCTTTCTCTGTGCACAGACCCCGCCGGGAGAAGTCGTCTGCACAAACTCAGGATCAGAATCGTCCTTTTATTTATTTTTAAAAAAAAATGTTCTCCCTATGAATCACGCAGTTATGTAACAAGCAGACAACTACTAAGTGATTTGTGGTGGGCTGAATATTGTCTGGTAGCTTTCCACTTGTATTCACTCAATATGCACTAATAGTGTAATAGAAAATGCGACTAACTCAAGGCTAGCCCTTCGCTCGTAATAGAGTGCGGTCTGCGCCGAAGTAGAACCCGTGCTGTGATACATGATGGCTTCACATGCCCAACTTTATGCCACATAAGTGCATTGTCTCTAGGCAGCAAAATGACCAATATACTGTATTGTCTGCAGCTACTCTCATTAGCTGCCACCTCCCATTTCTCCTGAGTTTAATGGAGCTAAACGCTTGACTGTTGATTGCTAGACTGCAACCCTGCGCACACACACACCAACACACCCACAACATACTCAAACCGCAAAGGCAGCCATGACATATAATGGAGCAGCGGTGGATGTGTAACAGCTCTGGGGAAATATATATGTGTGTGTGTGTGTGTGTGTGTGTGTGTGTGTGTGTGTGTGTGTGTGTGTGTGTGTGTGTGTGTGTGTGTGTGTGTGTGTGTGTGTGTGTGATTATTAAACCTTAGGCAGCTAAAACGCTACCGTTTCACAGCAGTCGGCGACTTTAAGAAGTAAATTTGTGACGTCCGACTACTTCTCCCAAATTCCTACAGTTCTAGGCGGATGAGTGTGTGTGTGCATGAGAGAAAGAGAGGACAAGAAAGAGGAGGAGAGGGATGGAGTGGCGTGGGGGGGTGCAGGAGTGTTTAAGCGTGTGTGTGTGTGTGAGAGAGAGAGAGAGGGAAAGCTTACACGCTCTTGAGGCAACGGCATCACTAATGGAGTCCAAGTGGCTGTGGGAGGTAAACAAACAAACCCTAGCAATGCCTGCCACATCAAACTAAACCCCACCGACTACGACAACAGGACGGCAGCATATATCCACGCACACGCACACGCACACACCCACATAAGCCCATCTAACTACACACATGCATGCTGGCTATTGGGTTTATTGCCAAGAGATGAGAAGAGCAGGAGGAGGAGGAAAGGTATGGCACAAAAGGAAGAATAAGTGGTAGCAAAGGAGTTAGAGAGTAAGAAATAAAAAAAAAAAGGGGTAGGAGGGGAGAAACGGAGAAGGATGAGAGTAATATCAGCTAGACAAGAAAGGGTGATCAGGAGGGGTCAAAGGGGGCGTCCGGTTGGCGAAGCGATCTATTCCGTTGCCCAACCAACTCAGGGATCGCCGGTTCGAATCTCCGTGTTGGTTGGGCGTCCCTACAGACACAATTGGCCGTGTCTGTGGGTGGGAAGCCGGATGTGGGTATGTGTCCTGCTCGCTGCACTAGCGCCTCCTCGGGGCGTCTGTCCGGAGGGGATAACATGATCCTGCCACGCGTTACGTCCCCCTGGCGAAACTCCTCACTGTCAGGGGAAAAGAAGTGTCTGGTGACTCCACATGTATCGGAGGAGGCATGTGGTAGTCTGCAGCCCTCCCCGGATCGGCAGAGGGGGTGGAGCAGCGACCGGGATGGCTCGGAAGAGTGGGGTAATTGGTCCAAGTACAAATGGAAGAAAAAAAGGGGGGGGGGGTCCAAAAAAAGAAAAAGAAAAAGAGACAGTTAAGAGAGACGAGGGTTAGTTGGGGAGAAACTGTGAAGTTGCATCATATAGGAAAACACATTTTGATTGTTTCCTTGGAAGAGGACATGAGTGGCAGGATATTCCCCCCTACTCTAGCCTAAAAACGGCTCGAAAGAGTGGGGTAATTGGCCAGATACAATTAGGGAGAAAAAGGAGGGGGGGAAGGGTCAAAGGACAGTAAAACTAAGGAGAAGAGAAGTATACACTATAGGAGGAGAGAAAGAAGAGACAGTGTAGGAACCATGTTAAGTTTGATAAGTTATGGGTCTTTTTGGTGAACTGTGCCCACACCTCCATAGTTACACATCTTAATTTCAGTACTTTAATATTATTTGTGTCGTTTACATTTATGCAATGGGCTACGTCGTGTGTGCCTCTTCACACCGGACGAGGGTATACAGGTGTGCCTGACCCTGAAGATGGGATAGTTGCGGGTGCGAGTGCAGTCTCTAAGCATGCACTATAGCAGCTATGTATACACCACCTATGTAGAAAACGAGAAGACCAAGCACCACTTCAATAAGTCCTTTAGCTCATCCTTTATGCATATCAAAGAAGGTTGAATCAGTTCATCTGGATACAATGTTTCTAAACATTGTATCCAGAAGAACTGATTCAACCTTCTTTGATTTTCTTACCTGGATTATTGAGCAAGGCACCAACGAATTATTTGATGCACACGTTAATCATGTTGCATCAAAAACTCAGTGTTGGCACAAAAAAAAAAAGAAAAAAAGAAAAAAGAAAGAGGAACACTTTAGCTACAACTAACGGAAACAAAAAAAGCAAAGAAAGAACAAAAAAGACGCGGGTCGGAGTGACTCCTGTACATCTTTCCATTTTCTAATCTTTCTTTTTGCTGGGAAGATTTCTACTCCCACAATGAACCAGTAACACTCCGTTCGGAGCTTGAATGCTTCGAAGTGAATGACTTGGTATGTAATTTGATTTTAAATAGTTGCAGTTGTTGTCTATTCCACTCAGCGGGGCAAGAAACAAAGCCGAGGGATATCAACAAACTGAGAGATAATGTTCCAGTCAGCACAGATTCCACCTCCACATCACGCTGCTGCAAAACGCTCGCTAATTCACACACCGACTCCCCTACTCTCGAAACAGGCCCAGAACACAAAGACATGATGGAAAGGATGAGGATAAAATAAAGCAAACCGGTTTGACATGAAAACGAAAAACGGAGGTGTGCAAAAGTATTGTAACGTGCATGGATAAGTAGACACATTGGCCCTTGGCTAATGGGTCTGACCCTTAGTTAGCGATGTCTCCCGCGGTGCGGGTGATACGGGTTCGCGTCCCGGCTGCGGCAGTTCCTGTGGTTGCCCACCCCCCCCGAATTCGCTACATTGGTGTCAGAAGTGGGATGGTGAGACTGTAAAGCCATCGGAAGCGCGTGCGCCCAGAGGCGTGAGGGAGCTGATATGCTGAGGCGTGGGGACGCGGTTCCCGAAGGGGGGGGGGGGGGGTAGTGTAACGTGCATGGATAAGTAGACATGTCGGCCCTTGGCTAGTCGACTGGTTAGCGTGGTCGCTTGCGGAGCGGGAGACACGGGTTCGCATCCCGGCTGTGGCGACGGTCTCCCCGACTGCCCCCCCGAATTCGCTACAGTATAGATATAATCGGGTGAGTTTACAGATAATGTTAAACTGCCATTGCAGCACTACGGAGTGTGGGAGGTAATTCGAATCCCATTTAGCCAAGTGTGACATCGAAGCAGCAATAAAACTCAGATCCCAATCGCCACAAGACGACTTAATTTTAGCAAACACTGACACAAAAAAAGCACAAATTACCAAATTAGCTGCTGAAAAGGGGGGGGGGGATAGAAAGGGAGAAAGAATGAGTTATGCGCGATTTGTAAAAAAATATGCACGGTGCAGTATAAATGCTGTGACATCTCATATTTTGGGATGCATTTTCTGAAGTATTAGTCCCATGTGAGGACATCTGCACACAGTGGCGGCCCGGCTATTAAAACCCTAAAACAAAACCATACATCTGTTCATGTTTCCACTACACAGGCAAGTAGAAACCACAGTCGTGCAGCGCAACAGTATTATTTCAAGTTCCTACACTGAACCGTAATTATTCAACTCTCACAGGGCTTTGTGAGCAATTCTCTTAAAAACCAGTCAACAAGAGTGAGGTGAAATTCTTTTCGATAAAAAAAAATCATTGCAAGAAAAACACCCATCTTTAAGTGTGCTTTCTACCCATATGACGGGTAAACGGATTTTTAGGCTTGAGTAGGCGGGAATATCTTGCCACTGATGTCCTCTTCCAAGGAAACAATCAAAATGTGTTTTCCTATATGATGCAACTTCACAGATTCTCCCCAACTAACCCTCGTCTCTCTTAACTTTCTCTTTTTCTTTTTTGGATCCCTCCCCCTCCCTTTTTCTTCCATTTGTACTTGGACCAATTACCCCACTCTTCCGAGCCATCCCGGTCACTGCTCCACCCCCTCTGCCGATCCGGGGAGGGCTGCAGACTACCACATGCCTCCTCCGATACATGTGGAGTCGCCAGCCACTTCTTTTCACCTGACAGTGAGGAGTTTCGCCAGGGGGACGTAGCGCGTGGGAGGATCAAGTTATTTCCCCCCTCCTCACCGAACAGGCGCCCCGACCGACCAGAGGAGGCGCTAGCGCAGCGACCAGGAAACATACCCACATCCGGCGTCCCACCCGGCCAGTTGTGTCTGTAGGACGCCCGACCAAGCCGTAGGTAACACGGGGATTCGATCCGGCGATCCCCGTGTTGGCAGGCAACGGAATAGACTGCTACGCTACCCGGACGCCCCTATCTGTCTGATACCCGTCGATGTGATCTTAGTCTGGAGAAGGCACACACCGCTGAATGGCCGAAGTGACTCTCTAAATGTCATCGATTGCCATTGGAAGAGCGATTAAGCTAGGTGTAAAATAGTTAATTAGTGAAAAAAGGGTAAAATGGCTTGAAATGAGAGGATGTGATTATGTGGTCTTACTTTTAAAGAAGCACAAAATAAAATGTCCCTTTAGCATGCAAATAAGCTATGGTATGGGCATGCTGGCATGTATGTGTGTTGTGCAGAATGGGAGAACATAGGTGTGCATGTTTGTGCATTTCCTTGTGTAACTGTGTGCCCTTCAGTAAAGACAACACTACACTGTACCCCGTATCACCCTATGCACGGTTAACTAGTTTACCCCACTAACAAAAGAGAAGGTTTTATTCCTCTCCTCTTCAGTTACCTATTTTTGAGGACGGCCAACCCAAATTCCGAGTTAACAAATATTACTCGCTGAGCTAAAGAGCAGACAAGAAATGTGTCTGCCCACTGCATGTTGAGACAAAATGAGATAAATGACATAGCAACCAAGAGAGTTGGGGAAAAAGAAAAAAGAAGAAAAAAAAACAGGAATGTTTGAGGCAATGGCATGTAAAATTAAAGAAGTGTATTTGGCACAATGGCAGACAGTGAGTGAAGGAACGAGCAGCCATAAGAAGGGGGGAGAGAGGGGGGAGCAGAAAGAGACAAAGACAAAAAAGAGAGGAGACGGAAAGAGAGAAAAAGAAACATGCGTACTTGTACATTCCGCACCCTTCTAAGCCGAGCGGTTCTACCATGTGACACATACGTGACATCAGAGTCCAATATGGCTGGTGGAGGAGCTCAGTGCAAAAAAAAGGAGGGCACATCATTCAGCATCAGTGCTCCACTGTCTGCAGATACCAGCGAACACACATAGGCACACGCGCGCGCGCGCACACACACACACACACACACACACAGCCCTGCACACATCAACTGAGCGTTCCCTGTATATTTTTGAATTAGAGCAGACAATGCTTTAATTCATCTGCTTGTATGGAAACCTTTGAGACGGAAACAGACGCGGCTTGATATCAAAATTATTATTGTAATTCGAAGGGACGTTACATGATATACTGTGAATATTTTCAATAAGGACACGCTTTTTTTGCAAGAGTTATAACGTCGACAATAATCTGTCGCCCCAGAATACACACGAAAATGGGCACACACACACACACACACACGTGCACGCACACACACGCACGCACGCACACATTTTACTGTTACCGAAGAATCTCCATGTCAGCACCAGACCAAGCTA
The DNA here is from genome assembly GCF_029633865.1 of Lampris incognitus. NCBI lineage: Eukaryota > Metazoa > Chordata > Actinopteri > Lampriformes > Lampridae > Lampris > Lampris incognitus. The sequence continues at coordinate 20,564,507 of NC_079222.1, forward strand.
GCTCAGTACTATGACAGCTCCACCCCTCCCACACTCCACATGTACACGTGCTCAAATGACATGTCACCTTGGATAACCTCGCCGTCACACCGCTAAATCACTGAAAAGTCTCCCGGCCCCCCCCCCCAAATAAAGCCCGAGTCTGTTTATCGCCGTCCCTAGTCTTGAGCTGGATTAACAATATGGAAATAGACAATATGTCAGAAATCAGCAGGAGTGTTAAGACGGCCCGTGCGTGTGCGTGCGGCGGCAGACTGGGCCATGTGCTGAATGTACCGACCAGATAGCCCGCAGTTCTCACCCAGCAGATGCACAGCTCCATGCTACTGTTTCTTATCTGGCAGTTCAAAGCGAAAGTGGGAAAGACTGCTTCATCGGTGGCATTGTGTAATGTCGTCTACTTTTGTTTTTTTTTTTTTTTTTTAGATTTCGACACAATACTAGTCATCTATTCGGGGGGGGGGGATTTAAGAGGAAAAACAACATCAATATTACTGGTCTTACTTACTGTTAAATAACGTGTATAAATACCAGTGAATAGTACAATTGCAGCAGTTTGCTCACAGTGCCAAAAAAAGGGGGAAAAAAACCGACTTCAAACTTAAAGTTTCCAACAATAAAACATGTTACTGACCCGTAACTGTCGGGAGAAAATTAAAAGTTTAAGTGGCACTCAACTCCTTTGGTGAGGAGAATTCCACCAAGAGCATCAGGTAATGCTGAGGTAATTGCTAACGCATGTTAGCTGTGGAGGTGGAAGGGGCTTTTCTGGTTGTGGGGGTTGTGTGGTGCAAACCACCCGCCTCAGATTCCTGTCTTTTTCCACTGGCCCACACTGGCATTCTACCAGGGCTCTTAGGACATGCGGAGCACATACAGGACAAGTCGTTGCTAAAGAGGGTCAGCCTTTTTTTTTGCTCACTTTTATCTTATTCATTCATTTGAAACAATTACTTCCCGGGGGGAATTCCTTGGATTTGATTGAGGCTACAATTCTACACCAACATGCTACTGTAAAATTTAGATCATTTGCAAAGCTCTTCTTCTACAGTCTGTGTGCGTGCGCATGCGCATGCGTGAGTGCATGTGCATATGTGCGTGTGTGAGCATAAATAATCTGCTGAGATACGACGTCCATCTTTCATGCAAAGTCTAATGATGTCTTCTTAATGAAACCCCAAGGAACTAAATTAATTGTGTTATCCATTCAGGCTGCCGAGCTCTCAGCCCAAAAACCAAGGTATTATGAAAATAATGGGAGATAAAAAAAAACTGTTTAGAGCCCACCCATTAAATTTAGACCTATTTAGGTGAACTTTAAACCGCGTGTTCTGATTGTTATGTGCCCTATCCTGAAGTTAATTGATCATTTATGATAATATAACAGGGGGGGGGCACAGTGGCCTAGAGGTCTCACAGCCAGAGGTTCCTGCATACCAGCCCATCTGTGAGGAGTTTGCACATTCTCTCTTGTGTTTGTGTGGATTTCCTCCTCCCGTAGTCCAAATAAATGCACATCAGGTGAACCGGGGTCTTTCATAGGTGTGACTAGTGCGTGAGTGACTGTGGATGTGGGTCCTGTGATGGACTGGCCACCTGTCCAGGGTGTCTCTCTGACTCCTTTTTTTTTTCACTTTCTCCCCAGTTATACTTGGCCAATTGCCCCACTCTTCCGAGCTGTTCCGGTCGCTGCTCCACCCCCTCTGCCGATCCGGGGAAGGCTGCAGACTACCACAAGCCTCCTCTGATACATGTGCAGTTGCCAACTGCTTCTTTTCACCTGACAGCAAGGAGTTTCACCAGGGGGACCTAGCGCGTGGGAGGAACACGCTATTCCTCCCAGTCTACCCTCCCCCTTGAACAGGCGCCGACCAGAGGAGGCGCTAGTGCAGCGACCAGGACACATACCCACATCCGGCCTCCCACCCGCAGATTGTGGCTGTTGGGACGCCTGACCAAGCTGGAGGTAACACGGGGATTCGAACCGGCGATCCCTGTGTTGGTAGACAACGGAATAGACCCCTACACTACCCAGACGCCCCGTCTCTCTGACTGCTGCCCAGGGCCTGCTGGAATAGACTGTGACCTTGAACTGGATTATGTGTTTTTAGTCAATGGATGGATGGATAAAAAAATAAAAAGCATGCAAAACGGCTACACTGACAGTTCAACTGAATGCAAAGAAAACCTAAAGAAAAGCGTCTGGCTTTTCTTCACACAAGTCTTATGAGTAGTATAATGAATATTATAAAAAGGGCTTGAAAATACTGAACTATCGTCGGCGTTGTATTTTAGCCCGGTTTCCTAGTAAAATGAACACCCCCACGAGGGTACGCAGTCTTCGTAAATCTTGAAGCAGAGCTAGTGAAATGAAGAAAAATGACTCCTTTTAAAATTCCCATTAGAAATATCTTTTGTTTTTATCAGTCTGTGAAAATTTAATTGAAGGTTTTTGGGGCTTTCATAGGCAATACCTTGTTTTTCAAGGATAGGGGGGGGGAGACAAAATACCATAAAAGAAGAGTCAAAGATTTTACCAACAAAACTATAAAGTATCATCAAATCCCTAATCTAATTTTCCATCTAGCTTGGGAATGCAATCTCATGACTGTATCAGAAATATATCTACATACTTCTTGGCAGTCTAATTTTTCTTGTATGGGTGCACGCTCTTATTCATGCTGAAATACTTGGAACAATCAAATGTGCACGTGCTCCCTTTCTTTTGAGCTCTAATGCACAGCTGAATGCACAAACACACTCAAACACACTCAAACACACACACACACACACACACACACACACACAGATGTAAAAAAAAAATTTCTCTCAGCCTCACACAAAGAGGTAAACACATATACACACAGGCATAACATTCATGCCATGTGATCTTGCCAGGCGTTATGCCAACAGCCAAACATGTCACTTACCAGAAACCTCTGAGAGTGAGAGCGAGTGAGGGAAAGAAAAAAAAAGAAGAGAGAGAGAGAGAGAGAGAGTGTGAGAGAGAGTTTGTGTCTGTAATTCTGTGAGAGCTCCTTGTCAAGTGTTAGCTACAGTGCATACGCACGGAACATGAAATCTAGCCGTTACAATTATCTGCGACATTCCGGGGTGCAGTTATTTCTGAGAAAAGGGAATCACGTGGTCTTCTTGAGTTTTAATGTGGAATTGCTCTGAAGAACATGCCATGTTTACTGTTCATTGTCTAAGTTCTTGGAAGGCTTCCTGAAAAGCAGAGCAAGAGAGAGAGCTAAAGCACCCCAAATCAACTGCATTTCAAGGCTCCTTAAAGGTTTTTCTTTTGTTAATGTCTCTCGGTCTCCTGCTGGCCTGCTCTCTCAGTATTTCCCTATTTGTTTGCATTTGAACATGTAGATGGACTGCATTTGTGCGTGTTGACAATATTTATCTTTGACAGAAAAGCAGCAAATGTTTTATATGTTTTCATAAAGGCTACTTAAATCTGCAACCACCTCAAATCTACTCTACATCTGAGAAGGAACAGGTACGGACTGTGATTAGCTCTCCCAAATATCAGCCTATCACCTCATCGCTGGTAACAGGGCGGGCTTAAGAAAGCTTGTTTTGATTACCTAAAAAAAAAAAAAAAAAAAAAAGAAAAAGTTAAACCAAATCACATATTAAAGATAAACTGCCTTGCTGTTTTGGCGGTCACGTTTTAGCCCATTAGTAACGCCCCACATAAATTGGGTTGTCACCGACTGTAAAAGCAAATAATTAAGCATTATTCCTCTTGCCAAAAGTTACTCAAACAACATGTTAATTGGAAATAAAGTGTCCACTTCGCCGAGGGACGTTTTAGGACGTTACACTAAAACCGAAGGTGGAGAAGCTAAACAGTTAGCGGCTGGCGGTATCTTCTCTCTCTTTCTGAGACTCTTCTTCTGAATGTGACCAAACATGTTAGGTATTCTGGGAGTTAGCCAGCTAGCGTTAGCTCACCTCCTAGCAATGCTAGCATATCATCCAAGAGCAACATTGCTCGTATATCCTTATTCAGATAAGCTCCCTACCTTCATATAGCAGTTGTGTGGTCAAAACTCACTTTGTTTTAATACGCAAGATCTTCTCCCTACAGTCCGATTGTTACCCGGGCAGGTAAGCTTGTTGTCGAGTCAAACTGGATTTTGTTTTACTTGTAGGCTTGGATTAAGTATCGATTAAGTGCCAACTGATTATTAAACTCAGGTTACCTTGGATTTGTTACTGTCTTGTTTTTTCCCCTTCATCTCTAGGCTATTTCTTGTTTGGTGAAGGCCAACCATAACCCACACACATGGTCTGATGGGTGTTCTTGTTTTCCAAGATACCGTGTTGACTCAGAGTCAATCTAATCACTGAAGCCATTTCTCTACACTTCAACACCTGGTTGATATATAACATCATATCTGTGTTTGATAGAATATGATGCGACAATAATGGATGTTCTCATAACAATTATTCCTTATTTTAAAGACGGAAACAAAACATGTTCTTTCTATCCTCCTACTTGTTTTTCAAACGCCGTGGTACATGCAATGGGTTATCAGTGTGCCCGCGAAAAATGTTCCGAGAAGATACGGCAAACACTTCTGTGTTGACCAAACAGAGCCAATGTCATATTCAACTAGGGACAGTTTGATCAATTCTGCCATCCAAATGCATTCACGTTCACGTCAAGGAAAAACAACACAGATAAAGGGGCTTTCTCCTTCTCGTGCATACAGCCTGCTTACACAGCAGCTTTGGCTTCAGAGTAATGTCTGCTGATGAAGCCACCAACTAACGTGACCTGAAAAAGTCAAATTATGCTCAGGCAAAAAGCATCATGTCCATTTCTAACAGGTGTTATAATGTCAAATTCAATAACAGGATTGAGTTTTACTGATAGAAAGCTATTTTGGGTCGGAGAAGGAGTCAGACTGATGCAACGTGAATTGTCAGTTTTTCAACTCTCAACCTTAATATTTTTCAGTTTGACTTGTCTTTCAAAGTTAAACCTGCCGTCCAGTGACAGACAGCCGTTGCCTTAAACTGTACACGCTAGTATGACAACTTACTACGTTCTGAGTAAATAAAGAAATGCATTATGCTGTACCACAGATCAAGTCATCTCACTACATCACCATTGTCTTGGGACTGACCTCACAAGCAAAAGTGCAAATTTATACATAGAAAAGTGCTCATGGCTTACAAGCATGGGCACGCACACACAGTAAATGGACGATATGGCCTTTTTCATAATGCATGTCTGAAGTGTGGTGCAGCATGTGAGTTAATCGCTTTGGGGAATATCTGAAGCTTTGAAATTAGTTTAGCTCAACGAGTGCTTTAAGGAAGCGTCTGTCAAATGTATATTTAAACATTAGAGCCACTCACTCTGGGTCTGATGTGAATTTAACCCTGTATTAAAAAAAAAACAGAATTCCATGAAAAACGATAAAAAAAATTCTCACCTCACATACTGGCTATCAGTGTTGCAGAGCTTTCAGTAGAGCTCGGGGTAGGTAGGTACCATAAAGCTCAGGCTCTGCTATAACATGCTTTGGAGAAGGTTGCATACCGGGAATATGGCTGTGTATGCCTTTTCACAGTGTATTTCTGCCCATGGCAAGACTGCACGGACAGTCCTGATCTGTTCTTTCCCATATTTGACAAGGAATGGAGCAGGCTGGAGGAACCTGCCTACGTCCCTACTCATCTCTCCCAGTACGCTTGTCGATCACTTGCGAGTATGCATATGTGTGCCATCACTTTTTCTCCCTGACACTCCCTACCTCTAAAGCCCCAGGCCTCCTTGTGGAATGTTCTGTAGTGTGTGGCCTATGGAGGAAGGGCATCCTGGGACACGGTAAGTATACAGACATAAACACACAGTTGTTTAAACATTCGAATACACACACACACACACACACACACACACACACACACACACACACACACACGCACACACACACACACACGCACAAATACAGCTGTTGAGAGCCATCACAAAGTTTTGGCAGGCTTTCAAGTCAAAGACGGGTAGCGTTGAAGGCCTCCGTTTAGAAAGAGAGAAAAAAAGGCCCACACATTTTCCATGTATGTTGTGTTAAACACTGAAGATAGAAACTTGGCAGCACAAACCCACGTTACCCTGAAATGACGTTCCCGGCAATGAGGGGGAGGGAAAATGTCATAAATACCCAGATAAGAGCTGTCCTTATACTGCCTATAGGACACACACCTATGGATACGAATAATTTTAGTCAATCAAAAAATGGAGTGAACAATCCACCCCATTCTTTTTTCTTCTTCTTTTTTTTACGCGTTGCACTGATAAGAGTGAAATTCAGGGGAAAGTGAGACACACAGGTTTCACTGGGCAGAAGATTAGATTGGTGTATAGTATATAACTTAATTTGTGAGAGGCTGAGGGGAAAATGCTCATCTACGAAAACGCTCATATGACTCCGAGAAAGAAGGATCCAAGTTTTGAGCTGCAGTTTACATCCAACCCATTTGACACCTGTTGGGGGGAATGAGTAGATAGGGGAATTGGGGGCAGTGTGTGAGGGGAGGGGGGGGTGTTGGCACAGGTTGCTAGCCATGTTTAGTTACACATGCAGGAGAGGTCCTGCAAACAGGAGGAACCTTCACTCAAATAATGGCTGATTAGCATTAAATAGATCTGATGGGTTACCAGGATGACTTTGTTAAAATTATGGGGTTTTTTTTTGGTAGAAATCTTGAAATATACACATGGGGGGAGAGAGAGAGAGAGCAAGAGAGAGGGGGGGTGATGACAGGAAATTAAGAAACTACCACAAGCTAAATGCTGGTTAGCCTCACATACTGTACTCTCAGACAAGAGGTAAGGAGCCACTGTCTGTATTTAGACAGATGCCAGAGCCCGGGGCTCCTGTAAGGCAAACAGTGGCCCAACAGTCTGCTTGCACCAGGTTATCAAGAACTATAGTGAGGCCAGTAAGGATAACACACTGTGGCCAAAATATCCTATGAAATTTTACCAACGACCTCTTCATTAAGTCTTAATACTGTAAACAGCCACAATAACAGACAACTGAAATGAAGTTGGGTTATTCTATTCTACTGATCATGGACTTTTAGGTGAGATAATCCATAAATAATCTGTTTATCAGCAACTTAAACAGTCCCTCGGAAAAATATCAGGACAGTTCAAATGACTCGGAGAGGAAAAAGTTTTTCTTTCATAAATTATTTGCAGGGTATTAATGAACTATTAATGCCCGGGACACACACACAGGCCCCATGAAAATGCCACAACTTTACAGCCGTGACCACTAAACCGGACAAAGGAGGACAAGATGATAAGTGACTAAAAAAAGAAATAAAAACACTAGACAGAGGTCTTGACTATGTTTACACAGTTGTACGAGCGGCCATGCTTTGTAATAACTTACACTGTAAGATAACAGCAGTAGATATGATGTATTAATATTGATCCACGATGGAGACATGGCTTAATTTCGGGGTTGTGCGTGACGTAACGACACAATACCATCTCTCTCTGCTCGTCCCGTTCATGTGTTGACACGGACGTTGCATGTCGGGGACTATTTGAAACTCATGCCCCAACATGTTAGCAGGCTATCACAAACTGCATCTTCATCTACAGTAAACAAATTATCGGTTTAAAATCTCCCAGTGGTGGCGTGCCACGGAGGGGGGTGGGGGTTACATCCTAACTGTACAGGCTTGACGTTTCCTACAGGACATCCTAAAAGTTTTAACAGCCCTACTTTTGACACTTCCAACGAAATCAGCCTTTCTGTCTGTAACGTCGGCGTGTTGTTGCGGCAGGCTACCGCAGACGACACGCCGACGACACACACACAGAGAGAGAGAGAGAGAGATGCGAGTGGATAAAACATGGCACAAAAATAGAAAAAAATAGAAAAAAATCTATGCGTCATACAAATCGGGCACCGTAAACACCGAGGCGAGACAAGAGTTGGAACATAATTACCCGATACGTCGCTCCTCCATAAAATGCGGCGATCTGGCGGCGCGGGCCGAGGAGGGCAAAAGCCGCCGTTTGACAGCCTCCTAAAGTTTTGCAGGGTCCGCCAGAGAGTAGGCCCCGGCTTCTTTTCTACCTCGTCTGCCTTTTTTTTTTTCCTCGCTCACTCTATCTTGCCCGCTCGTCCCCCATCACTCTCTATCCCCAACACTCTTCGCGTGCTTCTATCCCTTGGCAGGAAGTGAATGCAGCTCACATGAACAGTATATGAACTGCGTGCAGCCTGACATCATTCAACATTTGGCTACAACAGATTTTTAAAGACACAGACATTTCGGAGGAAAGGTCGGGTTACCGTCGAGCCGCTCGAGCCCGCTGTAGTCCTACGCGGCATTTCTCGACGCGAAAGCGGGTCCGTGTCGCGTACGCGGGGGATCACGCGCCTTCGCGGAACACATGAACTCTGCACTTGGGTCGAGCTTTTAAAGGTGTACCGCAGGTATTTCACTGTTGTTTTTTTTTTTTTGTACTCGGCGCGGGGTGGTGCCGCTTGTTCGAAAACCACCTACAGGAAGCGTTTAGTGAAAGGACAACATAGCAAGCAAGCAAGCGGGCTGTGTTCGGGCTACTGAAAATAGGCAAGGGCGCCCCATGTCCTTAAAGCAACTTTACATGTGTAGGGTCTCTCACGTGGCCCTGATGTTATGACAGTTTAGGCTTCATGATGCGCATGTGTGCCGCTCTCCTAAATCACCCACTGCCTGCGCTGACCTCAAGTCAACTTTTCTCCACCGAAGAGAGAAAAAAAGAAAAAGAAAAGAAAAAAAAGGGGGGGGGGAATCACAGCCACAGCTGCTTTACCCTACAAACTCCAGTTGACTACCTCTCAACTGACTTCAGGTCGTCGCCGTCATTCTGCTGACACAGCATTCTCTTTATTCTGATTAGCATTATCATTATAATGTCTATTAAGCAACTGCTAAATTGATAAGTAGCCTATTGGTTAGCAGGGTGGACGAGTCGCCCATTGGGCTTTTAATTTGTAATAAAACAGAGCAGGGGACATTTAAAAAATACACCCATAATTGCCATTACAGTAATAATGCTAGTTTCTCTTTAGCTTGCTACCACAAGCAATCTGAACAGAAGTAGAGAGAGCTTATTAGTGAGCCCAGCGTTGCTCCAAAACTGGTTTTGGGTTCAGGGTCTCTCTAGACCATGCTTCTTCATTGCTACCCTGCCCTACACTTGCCACCTAACTGGGTTGTCTTCTTCCTGTTGGTCCTTGGAATTTGAATCTGGGTCCCACCGGGTGCTTACCTGGTCTTGTCCGTTCAAGGCCAAATAACTGCAAAAAAAGTGTAATTGTGTTAAATCTGTAACTGAATGAAACGAGCGAGGATACGGTACCTATTCTGTTTGTATTCCTAACAGCAGTATGGGCTACAACATAACTAGCTGTTTAACTGGAAGAAGGAATTCTCCAAGGCAAATAATTAACATATAATGCTAACAATGTAGAGGGGGAAAGAAACTAAAAAAAATGTAGTCTTGCAAATGTTACAACTTTTAAGTTATATATGAAAACCGTGGATATTCGACTCTGCATTCCTAACTGTTTTATCACTATTCCCTGCTGTGGTGTTTATAACCTCTGGTAAACAGCCAGGCAGCGATGGCCTACTCAAATATACTGCAGTATTTGCGCTCATCAGGTAGGGGCGAGCGCTTGGCAACGCTTGATAAATGGGGCACACATGAAAACTGACTTAGCAACAATCTATTCATCTTAAGAATCATTATAACCATTATATTTTCATATTCACACAGGTGCTAATATAACTGAGTGCAAGGTAAAACCAAGTCCCATCTACTGTACTGCGCTGTTGTTACATGTCAGTCCATTTTCACATTCATCTCTGGTGTTTCTGGGCTGTCAGATCAGAATGGCTCAGAGTATGAGGCATATGATGTGTTGATCCTCCGAACAATAGGGTATTGTTGCCCACTGATTATGCATTAACAGGCTGAGGCCATACCAGTCCCAAAAGCATGTCTCTGTCAGGGCACTTAAACAGCCTCAGTGCGATATGAGTTCATGTCGTAGGGTTGAATTCCTATAGTGTGTCTTTGCTTCATCTGCATTAGAGGATCATGGATTAATAGACGTTGGTTTAAAAGGATAAAATGGGGGAGACTGGCTGCTAAAATTAAATTTCAGCCTAATTTGTATTCTATTTATAGCAGACTCACTGAAGTGTATCTAAATCTTTATACATTACTTTATTAGCAATATATTCTCTAGTATGAAAACTGTAGACCTACTGTTCACCTTTTTTTTCAAAACTGTTAATGGCGCCTCCTGCAGATTTCTACTCATGTCATATATTGGCACAATGTATAGAGGAAAGAAAACACCCCCCTAAATATATTATCTTCAGGGCCCTTAATACATTTATTCTTTTGCGATGCATTGCATATTTGCAATTGTGTCTATTATACTATTCTGCACAGACTTTTGCTGTTAGGCGATGCTCTCAAGTAAAACCAAAATAAGGAGGCAAAGGTATTAAAAGGTCTGCTTTCAGAGCTTCCCCCCCATCTTGTCCTCCTTAGATTATGTATGTATACTTTAGGCCATGTGGAAAAGAGACTATATAAGGTGATCAGGAACAGCCATGTCTATTGTTATGGTTGGCAGATACACAGGGGTCTGGCAGGGGTTGGTCATTGTATGCCGAAGCCAAACAGAGAAGCCAAACAGAAGAACTCTGTCAGAGAAAATCTAAAACCATGTGAGGGGCGACTGATCGAGCACTTGACCCGAGGCCACCCTCACTTGTAACTGTCAAACAGTCTTGTGACAGGGCTCGAGGCGTGCCATCATAGGTGTTATTTAGAACAAAAATATGTAAGCACAGTGTAATTAGGTAACAGAAGATTTATTAAATATTTTTACATAAAAAAGTATATCCCATTAAGAATCACCCCCCCCCCAAAAAAAGGAATGCAAATAAACAAAGCAAGATAAAAAAGAAAAAAGAAAAATACCATTGTGGGTGATCACTCCAAACTTAATTATGTGCTCGGCCGCTTAATTCAATGTAAATTACATACTTATGGTGTATCGTGCCGGCTGCACACAATATAATCCTTATCTAAATCCGGGCAATATGGCTCTCTCGTTTTTTTATGGTTTCTTTTTTAACATCACCGTTCATTTCATCTAATTTGGCACGTTACTTCCTTGCGTCAAACAACCAAGATGCATGTTGCTCACATATATATGTCAGGTTTCTGTGACATAGGGATTCATATTCATGGTAAAATACTGCCCCCTAGACTCAATATCTTGCCACTTCTGCTTAATGTAAATGTAACAATCAAACTAATGTCTTCACTGTACGACCCCTTTAAAAAACAGTGTTGCGTTATAATTGTTTAGAGGTGGTATATTTTCTTAGACATATACACATTAGAAACCAAAGCAGGACTTTAATGTGCTGTCTACAGTCCTTAGGGACTGGGGTCATCATTTTGGGGCGGCACAGTGGCCCAGTGGTTAGCGCTGGTGCCTCACAGCAAGAAGGTCCTGGGTTCGAACCCGAGGCTGTCCCAGGTCCTTTCTGTGTGGAGTTGGCATGTTCTCCCCGTGTCTGCGTGGGTTTCCTCCGGGTGCTCCGGTTTCCTCCCACCATCAAAAAGACATGTGTGTTCAGTTAACACTCCTGTTTGTGTCCCTGAGAAAGGCAATGGAAAGAAAAACTGGAGTAAGTCCCAGGGTGCTGTAGCTTCCCACTGCTGCTAGACGATAGGATGGGTTAAATGCAGAGAACTAATTCACTGTAACCTGTGCAATGACAAAGGTGGGTTTCTTCTTCTCTCTTTCATGTATTTGCAGAACTGAAACAAAAATTATAATTGACCAAAACAGATTTTTTGACTAGATTTTAGAGGTCTTTTTCTCACATTGCATCAGAAAATGTTCACAGTGGCTACTGTCCCACAAGAAACAATCACTTCCTAAGATATAAGGTGCAGTGGCTGCAGATCCACATAGCACAATGCTACATTTTTCATGTAGTGCAACTGAAATTAAAATGAAAGCCACTTTATTTTGTCATTGTACAGGTTACAATGGATTTGTTCTCTGCATTTAACCCATCGTATTATATAGGAGCAGTGGGCAGCTGCAGAGCACAGGGACCAACTCCAGTTCTTCTTTCCATTGCCTCGGTCAGGGGCACAGACAGGAGTATTAACCCTAACATGCATGTCTTTTTGATGGTGGGAGGAACCTGGAGCACCCGGAGGAAACCCACGCAGACAGGGGGAGTACATGCAAAGTCTACACAGAAAGGACCTGGTATGGCCTAGGGTTTGAACCCAGGACCTTCTTGCTGTGAGGCAACAGTGCTAACCACTAGGCCACCATGCCGCCAAATTGGGGTTACATTTCCAAAAACAACATAAAACACCAACCTAGTCCCCCCATAAGAAACATGGTTACCTGCATGCTGTAAATGAACATATCGTTAAGCATCCGAAAATCAAGTTGTTGTTGTCCTAGCAACAGCAGGACAATTGACAGCTTGTACTGCAGGCGCAGGAAGCCCTTAACACCTACGTACTGAAGGGAGAGGAAAGCAGAGAGCGCCACCCACAGCAAGGATGTCAGAAGACTGCAGCCAAAATGGAGAAGGAAGCGGAGGAAGTTGTACATTAAGCGGGAGCGCAGGTATAAGTCAAAGTTGCTGTACTTAGTCTGCCCCATCTGGGCGGTATGTGTAGGCCCACATGCTGAATGCATGCAGGTCATGTTGGGGCCATGGAAGCTGCGTACACGCCGAGGGATGGGTATCACAGGCATGAGTGGGCTACTTCAGACACATAGAACACAGAGCCGCAGTTACAGGCCGGGTCCTCTGCTACTGCCGTTTCTAGGGTAGAAGTCAACATTGTTAGGTTGTTAAGCCAAGTGTGGCCATTGACAGTGTCAACCTCACCATGTGGAAATCCAATCAGCAATGTTTCACATGGGTCAGTGTGAGCATCCAAACACCGGTCTCTCTGTGAAGAAAACATAATACATTTTTACTGCACCACTGGCGTGCTTACGTTTACATTGTGCACACTTGGAAAAGTGACAAAAGAATACTGTGGCGAGCTTGCGTGAGAGAACGGATGACAAGAGGCAGAGATTTCCGTTTTATGGCAATCCCTATGCCCCATACCCACACGGCCCCAGGAATGCTCTTTTATTTACAATTGAACAGACAACAGCGCAACGATTTCCCCCCCGAGGTCGCAACTGGCGACGTCAGTCTAAGTCACAGTCCTAAGGTCAGTCAGTCAGTAAACAGTCCTCTACTCAGTCAGAGTCAATCCGCCAAACAACACATCCCAACATGAACAGAACACCCGAACACGCAACAATCAAATTAAGTTAAATTAAGTTTCCTTTATAAATCTCCTTGGGGAAATTCAGTTACTGCAAATTTACCCATCCTAGCTGTGATCCGTGTAGCTAGAAGCATTGGGCTGCCGCCTTGATGCTGCACCCGGTGACCGACTCCAGATCTTTTCCCATTGCCTTGGTCAGGGGCACAGACAGGAATATTAACCCTAACATGCATGTTTCTTTTGATGGCGGGGGAAACCGGAGCACCGGGAGCAAACCCAACGCAGACATGGGGAGAACATGCAAACTCCACACAAAGGACGACCTGGGATGACTCCCAAGGTTGGACAACCACGGGGTTCGAACCCAGGACCTACTTGCTGTGAGGCGACAGCGCTAACCACTGGGCCGCCGTGCCACCCCAAAAATAGAACAAAATAATAATAAATAATAATAATAAAACAACAAAAATACAAATATAACAATCAACAACAATCCCATCTCGAACATTAACAGTGCCATGAATCCTTGCGCTTCCCCAGTGCAGCTCTGCCGACGGTCAGAGCGACTGCCTCCCCCAGTCACTACAATACTGTGGTGAGCCGGCAAGGAAGAATGAGTCGAAAGGCAAAGATCTCTTTTAAACCCCAACTCCAGTGCTCTTTATTTTCACACCGGCCAGAGCAGACAACAACATAACGATGTCCCCCGACATCGCAACTGGCGACATCAGTCTAAGTCGCGATCCTAAGGTCAGTCAGTCGGTAACAGTCCTCTACACAGTACAAGTCAAACCCCCAAACAAACAACACAATAACCAAAACATGAACACAATATTTAAACACACAAATCAACAATTTCAACTCTACACCATAAGCCCAGCCCGCCCAGTGCGGAGCCGCTGACAGACGGAGCGACCACCTCCCCCGGTCGCTCCACAATCCCCACCTGAGGGGTCAGCCGTCCCTAACGACCCCATCACCCGATAAATAGTCCCCCAAAAGCCCAGTGTCGCCACTGGCCACCAGACCGTCCAAAGCACCGTGTGTCATAGGCCATCTTCTGCTGCACTCTTGAGCCACCCTGGGCCTGGCAGGTGAAGGAGTCGCAGCAGTGCACGGGTAGTTCCATGTCTCGTCGACAGCCAGGCCAGTAGAACCACCCTATGAGGCGGTGGAAGGTCTTGGTGTTCCCATACTGCCCTGCCCCCACTGAGCCATGGACCATCTGGAAAATCTGGGGATGGAGCACACTGAGCACCAATAGCTGCAGGAGGGGAGCTTGCCATCTCCGGTACACCAACCCATCATGGAGCTCGAAGTTGCCCCATTGACAGTAGAAGGTCTTTACCTTGGGGCCCAGCGCTGACACCTCTGTCCACTCGGGGCACTGCCCCTTCTCCAGCCAGTCTCTCACCAGTGCAAGGGCCACATCTGCCTCCTGCTGCTGCCTCAGTTGCTGTGTGGTCAACAGGAACCACCTCCCACCTCTTCTCGTTGCTGATGGTCTGGACGGCCGCCACTGTCGGCGTCATCTGGCACCGTTCCTCTTGCTGCTGGCAGTAGCAGCACTCCAATGCCGCATTAGAGCTCTGTGTCTGCTGAGCTGCAGCTGCTCAGCAACTGGCTCGCCAGTCCCTAAGCGCACTCCTCCTCCCCTGGCCGGACCAGACAAGTGCCATAGGCTTCGTACCGAGGGTGATGGTTGCCGCCGACATGTTAATACAGCCTCCCCAGTGGGTCAGCAGGTCCAGGCCGATGATGGACGGGTCCCAGATGTTGGCGAGCCAGAACTCGTGTGTCAGCTCCTGGTCTCCAGCCTGGACTCGCAGTGACCTCTTCCCTCACATGTCAGTCTTCTCCCCTGTCACCGCCATCAGCTGGGTGTTGGTTTGTGATCATGCTACTGACAGGGGGCCGGTGGTGCCTGGGAGGATGCCAAGTCGCACCAAGGAAATGGTAGACCCCGTGTCTACCAGCGCCCAGCAGGATCAACTGCGGAGTTGACAGTCTAAATGCAGTCCTTTGGTGTGACCTAGGCAGCCAACCAGCATGCATCGGCCTTGAAGTGGGGCTGGAGACTGGAGTGGCAGTCCCCTCACTACGCCACTCCACCGTCATTGCCCTGCCGGCCCATTCAGCTTCGCAGAGAGCCTTAGTGAGGGACTGGAGCATGGTGAGGTGGACATGCTGGTGCAACTGTTTCAGCAGGAGCCCCCGCAGGACAGCACGGAGCACCAGCTCCTCTTGGGCGGCTGTGTTGAGCTGCAGGTGTTGGGTACGTAGCTGCAGGTGTTGGGTACGTAGCTGCACATCTGCGACGAAGGTACCCAGGCTCTCTCCCTCTTGGCGGCAGTAGCTGGCTAGCTGCTCCCTGTTCTGGTCAGTGAAGAGCCGTTGCCACAAGCGCCTCTCCAATGCCATGGTCAGGGCTTGGAAGCCTCTCTGCTGTGCTGGGGCTAGGTTGAGGAGCACCTGCAGTCTTTCCCTCCATGCACAGTGTCTCTCCTGCTCACTAGGGGGCGATCAGTAGCGGTGGGCAGTAGGCATTTCCCGATACTGGTGGTTCTGGCCTCTATGGGGGGATCAGGGGCAGCAGGCAGCATGTGCTCCTTGGTGCTGGTCCTCCTGGCCTCTAGGGGTCGATCGGTAGTGGCGGGCAGCATGTACTCCCCGGCGCTGGTCCTCCTGGCATCTAGGGGGTGGTGGAGCCGCGGTGCACTGGAGCCATGGGCTGGAAAACTTCCATCTCTGGCGGGCTCCATCCTTAACCACGCCAAGTTTTCCAAGCACCAATGGGTCTGCTCAATGTCCCACTCCAGTCTCTGGATTTCCCTCTCCATTCTTCAGATCAACCCCACTTCTCACACCAATGTGGCGAGCCGGCGTGGAAGCATTAGTGGCAGAGATCTCTTTTTAATCGCAACTCCCATGCCGCATACCCCGTATGACCCCGGGAGTGCTATTTTATTTTCACACCGACATGGTCCTAAGGTCAGTCAGTCAGTAACAGTTCTCTACACCAGTGTTTCCCAACCCAGACCTCAAGGAACAGTAGGAACCCCTGTCCTGCAGATTTTCTTTGCAACCCTGAATAGGTACCTGTGTGTAGTTATTCAACCAATCAGCAACGAATTAAGTTAGATGTTGCACACCTTGCATAATTAAGTGCTGCGAGATGATTGGTTGAGTAAGTACAAGCAGGGCTACCTATGCAGGGTTACAATGAAAATCTGCAGGATAGGAGTTCCATGAAGACTGGGTTGGGAAACGCGGCTCTACACAGTCCAAGTCAAACCCCCAAACAAACAAAACAATAACCAAAACATGAACACAACATTTAAACACACAAATCGACAATTTCAACTCTACACCAACAGTCTCATGAGCCCCAGCGCTCCCCCGGTCGCTACAATACTATATATGTAGGCCCGTACATTATAAATTGCTTTTGTAATTATGTTTCTTAAGCATAACACCCCAAAAACGCTGAGATCTGTAGCATGTATGGATCATTCGCTACTGTCCGCGAACTTAGAGCTGTCTTAGCATTGCGTATGTTTAAGACGACAAAATCCGGTTCACAGATATTTATAAATACCATCAATTGCAAATAACATTTATTCATATTAAGAATTACGTTTTCGTTAAGAAACGAACAAGTTTTTTTTTTCCTTCTTCAAAATCAAATCAATGGTAATCTCACCTGTACATCCCCCCGAAGGTCTTCTTCCTCAAAGCAAAGCCGGTGCTTCGTCAGCGACTGGACTATAAAACGTTTTGCGACATTTTTCTTTGGTGCACACACCCAGTAGCAGCAATCTATTGAGGTGTAAGCATGTAAAGTACACGTTTTGTCTTCAATTTGCTACATAGCGACATCTAAATGGATGGCCGACGTAAACCAAGCCAGCAACAGCGAGCAGACGTTTGTTTAATACGTCACGTCGCACTGTATAGCAGTCATCGTGACGTACCTTAAAGGAGACGTTTTTCTCTAACGTTTCCTCATCACGCACGTTTTCCAGCTGGGAAGACGTCACTAGTGTGGGCCGGACCTTTCTCAGTTTGGATATAGCAACAAAAAAAAAGAAAGTTAGATACAACAAATAACTGAATGAACGAACAAACGAATACGGTGTGTGTGTGTGTGTGTGTGTGTGTGTGTGTGTGTGTGTGTGTGTGTGTGTGTGTGTGTGTGGTTGTGCGCAAAGCCCATTGGTTGACTAATAGATTCAGGTGTGTAACTGCTTGGTTGGAACAAAGACCTGCAACCACACCGCCTCTTTCATGATCACGTTGCCCGTCCCTATGCAGACGTGCCTGTAGGATCATGAATTTTGTGAGCCATGTTGGGGAAGTTTATTTCTCCCAGCTTTCTCTGTAGACGATGTAACCAAAGTGGACAATTTATGACCTGACCAAATGATTACATTTCAATTATTTCTCTGTGGGCCAGATGGTAGAGAGTGAAGATGAATTATATACAGAAGCTTTTAAAAAATAGTTTATTGCTGTCGTTAATTGTTCTGGATTACTTTTCTAAGGATTGCTATGCAAAATGATAAAACAAACCTTATAATCTTAAATCAAACATACATAACTCTGTCAAAGAGGCTGAATAAATTCATACAACTGTCTGTCTTCTAGATTATGATTGCTTTTATTAATGAAGTCCTAAGAATAACAATCGGCTCTGTGCATAACAGTAGTCCACTGACTTCTGGTTTCTACTGCAGCGGTCATACCAGTTTCCTGTTTGCTGGCGTGTGCTATTGACAATGGCATATTTTTCGCGATGTCTGCAAGATTTACCATAGATACATGTCAACGACATGCACAGAATTGTTGGCAAACTTCCACCTGCACCTACCAGCAAACGGGTGGAAAGTTTCAAGTTGTACATATCAAATTATGTCCAAACGGACGGAATTGTAGGTAGGTTTTTAAACCTCAGTGAGAGCTGGCCACGTCTACTTCTCTTCCTCGTTTGTGAGTGGAGGGGGTCTCTCACCCTGGGCCTCTGTCTCCAGTGGTGGGAACTTTTAGCAGTGGCTGGTGTGTGTCCAGATGACACTCCTCTCCACCTTCATTGCTGTAGGTGTGGTCCCACCAAGAGCACTCGATGGCGCCCCGTCCTCCGGGGCTTCCTCTTGTAGTGGTTATAGGGATACATAATTCTCCTTATTGAGCTGGTAGGAACGTTTGTTTACAGCTGCTGTTTTCTCGGTTCGGGTTTACAGTGGTACACTTCCGCTGCGCGGGTTTTTGTTGTAGTTGTAATGGTGGAAGGAATAAATGATGCACGTTGTGTAGCCGAAAGAGAAAGTTGTCACGACTCCTGCTTGAGCTCCTCTACACTCTACTGTTTTCTCTTTAGGCCAAACCTCAAGTTTCTGAGTAAAATAACTGGAAAAAAGATGGTTTCCAGCAGGTCAACAACTTTTTGGCACTAAACAACACTTTCAGTGTCTTCCAGTCAGGATTTCAACCACATCACAGCAACGAGACTGCTCTTGTTAAGGTCTTTAATGACATCCACTTAAACACAGACAGAATCTCAGTCCAGGTATTATTGGATCTCAGTGCTGCATTTGACACAGTTGACTACAACACATTAATGGACCGTCTGGAAAACTGGGTGGGACTTTCTGGCACAGCACTAAACTGGTTGACAGGGACTACTTTGTGTCGGTTGGCAATTACAAATCTGACCTGTGGAGTTCCCCAAAACTCCATTCCGGGGCCACTTCTGTTTAAAATCTATATACTCCCACTAGTCCAAGTCATGGAAAACAACAAAATATGTTACCATAATTATGCAGATGACACACATATTTACATAACCATATCACCAGGGGACTATAATCCCATACAAGCACTGAGTAAGTGCATTAAACAAATCAATGATTGGATGTTTCAGAATTTTCTTTAATTAAACAAAGAAAAAAACAAAGAAATTGTCTTTGGAGCCAAGGAAGAATGACTAAAAGTCAGCACTCAGCTACAATCAGTAATGTTGAAAACCAAGAACCAAGCCAGAAATATTGGTATAGTCATGGACTCAGAGCTGAATTTAGGTAGCCACATTAAGACAATTACAAAGTCTGGCTGCTATCACCTGAATAATATATCAATAATTAAAAGATATGTCTCAGCAGGATTTAAAAAACAAAAAAAACAAAAACTTGTCCTTGCATTTATCTTCAGTGAACTTGACTACTGTAATGGTGTCTTTGCAGGTCTTTCCTTTTCTTTCCCTTCAGAGCTGTCCCGGTCGTTGCGCAGCCTTCTGATGATCTAGGGAGGACTGCAGACAGGCACATGCCTCCTCCGATACATGTGGAGTCGCCAGCTGCTTCTTTTCACCTGACAGTGAGGAGTTTCGCCAGGGCGATGTAGGAGGATCACGCTATCCCCCCTGTTCCGGCGCCCCAACTGACCAGAGGAGGCGCTAGTGCAGCGACCAGGACACATACCCACATCCGGATTCCCACCTGCAGACATGACCAATTGTGTCTGTAGGGACGCCTGATCAAGCCGTAGGTGACACTGGGAATCGAACTGGCGATCCCCGTATAGGTAGGCAACGGAACACACCACTACGGTACCCAGACGCCCCTTTGCAGGTCTTTACAAAAAATCGATCAAATAGCTGCAGCTGATCCAGAACGCTGCCCAAGTCCTTAGTCAGACCAAAAGAGTGGATCAATTCACTGCAGGTCTGCTACAACTCTCATTTCTTTTAAATCTAGGCTCAAGACTTTCCTCTTTGCTGCTGCTTTTTATTAGATAAACCTTGAAGCTTTTTGATTTTCATCTTACACTGTAACTTTACTCTCTTTGTTTTTAAAAGTACTTTTATTGCCTTATAATGTTTCTCTTAACACCTTTCATGTTTTATGCAAGGCACCTTGAAATGCCTTGTTGCTGAAGTGTGCTATACAAATAAATTAGCCTTGCCTTGCCTTTATCAGCAGCCAATCTTCTGGCTTCAGGTCATGCAAGTGACCCTCTGTTGGCTGTGGAAATTCTGCCTTCACCTGCGTGTGAATAGAACGCAGCATTTTGTTTAACTGTACACAATACTCATGGCATCTTCCAATAGGTCTTTTTCAACCCCCTTCACCAGATTGGCTGATCAGATTAAATCAGTGCAGACTGGGTCAAGGAAGAATATGAGGTAGGATTCCCAGAAGCTACCCCCAAATTCATCATGGCAATTATGTTATTCCACTCTGACAATAAACGAGGAGCGCAACAAAAATCTCGTAGAGTGTTGTCACACCTGTCAATATGTTCATGAACAGACACACATAACAGATATTTAAGTACAGTGCTGTCTCTCTTATAGGGCCATTGTCGGTTCTTCTCCTCCTCATCTCATGTTTTCCAGCTCATATCCCACCAAGGCCGTTTATCCAATTACAGTGCACACACTTTGCTACACTCAGTGAGTTTCTCATACATTTGTCTAGCTAACAGTTAACCACAGGCCTTCATGCACATAGAGAAGACACTACCTTTGTTCTGTTGCATTTGAAATTTAAGCATCCATCCAAGCAATGTAAATTAAAGTTAAACATGGTATAGCTCACACATGGTCAACGATAGAAAGTAAGCAAACATCATATGTGATTATATGGCAGACATATTGCCTTACAATGGCCTTTTAGGGCTTCCGTAGGTGAGCAATATTTAAAATCCTGACAGTTATTTGTTAGCTGATAGTTATTTTCCCGTGTCAGTTATCGTAGCACTCAAAATAACCAGGATGTGGCGGAGGTACCACGGAACCATCTGTATATTGTTTGTCTGCTATCAGCGATACCCGTTTAGCCTTCGGCCTGTTTCCTTCTAGCGCCTCTTGTCCAATGTTGATCTCTCGAGGGAATTAGTCGTTAAATCCAAACACGGTTCCTTTGAGTCCCCGTCCTTTGCTCTTGACCAGATATTTTTGCTGTAAATTTTCAAATTTGGCAATAATGGACAAGGGATGAGTTCCCATGTGGTTACCCAGTTGGTGAACCCGGTGGAGATCGGGGCAGTGACCAGGTGATCTGGTTCACGGTGTCCGTCCGGAGGTTTCCGTGTCGAGCGAAGGAAGTTTTTCACTGTTTTCTGGTGCTTCTCTCCTTCTCTCGGTGGTGTTCTTGGGGATCCGAGAAAAAAACAAAGACGTTGTCATGCATACTTCTCATTTGTAGATCCGGGATGTTCTCTTTTATCGTTTTATTTTCTTTTTTAACAACTTTCATCCGGGTGCGGAGAGTCTGGACAGTATTTTTTTCCCATTTTCCCCCCTTTTTCTCCTCAATTGTATCCGACCAATTACCCCATTCTTCCAAGGGCTGCAGACTACCACATGCGTCCTCCGATACATGTGGAGTCACCAGCCGCTTCTTCTCACCTGACAGTGAGGCGTTTCGCCAGGGGGACGTAGCGCGTGGGAGGATCACGCACAGGTGCCACGACTGACCAGGGGAGGCGCTGGGGAATAATGGGAATAGTGTCTAAGATGCAGGAGAAGTTGTTCATATTGGAGACTGTACTCTCCAACACTGAACTTGTAATTGGTTGAAATTGGGTAAAAGAGGCAGAATTAACATGGGGAATGGTATGAATGCAACTCCACCTTATTTACAAAGTGAGTGAAATTTTTTTTGGACAACTCAACATCAGGTTCAAAAAAAGAAGAAGAAGAAGTAGTAGTAGTAGTAGTAGTGGTTATTTCTGGATATCAGTTCAGAGAAGTACGCTGATCTCGCATCCTTAACTTGCTTCTGGTAAATTAACAAGGGTGGTATTAGCTAAATCGGATTTTTTGACCTTCCATTGTCGTTCTGATGTTCTAGACTCTAGAGCATCTTCTAAGGGCACGGATGTGAGCGTTCAGTCGGGGGAGGTCGTATGACTTTGTTTCCTGGTTTTAAACGGTACAGTTTGGTGAAGGATGGATAGGCGGTGATCATTGAATGAATTCAGCAGTGCACCTGGGTTGAAGGGGGATGTAGAGAAGTTAAAGGATGATGAATTAAAAGCATCACAGAATTTAACTGCAGAGCCAGCGTTGAATGAAAGAGCGTGTTTTAGGAGAGCGACTAGCAATAACGAGCAGTAGTGGGACTTCGAAAATGGCAGCTGCAGATTAAGACCCTCGAGAGAGAAACCAGATGAGAGTATGAGGTCTAAAATGTGACCTTTGGAATGTGTGGCCCCTTTAACAGGTTGAATGAGGTTAAAACAGTCTATAAGATCCAAAAAATATGGGGTCAGGCAATGGAAAGGACAACACACATGGATATCAAATTCACCAAGAATAAGCACCCTGGCATATTTTGGCATGACAATAGATAGGTCAGAAAACAGAAATAAAACTAATTCAATTTGGGGGCCTATAAATTAAGATGCAGATTAAAGGGGGGAGGAGGGAACTGATTAAAAAACATCAAACTTCAAAGGAGAAACAAATTACCAAATGTAACAGGGTGACACTTAAAACCTAACTTATTAAAAAAAATAAAAACATCACAGGGCCCAACTCAGCTTGGCCCCCCCATGTTCCAGAGGACCTAGGAATATTACAAATCAATCAATCAGGATCAGGAGAACGGTGTCCCCTGGGGACAGCCATGTCTCAGTAATCACAAAAAAGTCCAGATAATTAGAAACAATAAAATCATTAATGATAAAGGACCTATTTCCAATAGGGCTCACATTCAAGAGGCCAAACTTGTTTCGTGCCAAAGCAGAGTTAAAACCAACGGGAGTACAGCAAATCGGATGCAAACTGCAGATACTTTCTCCAGATAATCGGTTGTTGCTGTTCTACTATTGGATATTTTGTGGATGAGAGGCACGGTGCCTAATAATAGTTTGTATGGGGAAAGCTCTTGGTGAGAGGGTCAATGACAGATGAGGCCAGTGGAGGGAGCCAGTGAGCGGAATAGTACCGTGGAGTGCCACCACAAGCTGGAAGCGGAGGCTCCTGGAGGGAATCCATCCATTATCCAAACCGCTTATCCTGCTGTCAGGGTCACGGGGATGCTGGAGCCTATCCCAGCAGTCATTGGGCAGCAGGCAGGGAGACACCCTGGACAGGCCGCCAGGCCATCAGGGGTGTAAACAGGCAGTCACCTGGAGAGGTATGGCATGCTGCAGGTTGGCCGCTAGCATCCAGATACCCAGCCTGTTTGGGTGGACTCCATCAGTTCTGAAGAAGGAGAGACGATCTCAAAACAGATTAAAACTGTCAATGAAACCAACATTGTGAGCTCTGCAGGCAGAGATGAGCGACGTGTGCAGGCTGGGGGGTCTGCTGAAACTCCACGTGTCGGAATAGGACCTGAGATAAAAAAAGATTTTACACAAGTATTTAAAAAGCTGAAAAGGTCAATATAATCCTTGTTGGCTAATTTAGACTGCTGACGAGCTGCATCGTTTGTCTCCACACGAATGACCATGCACTCGATTGGTGGAGGACGTCACTGAGTGGATCAAACCCCGGGGGTTTATTCAGGATATCACGGACTGTGGCTCCAGGGAAACAGTGAGAGGCTGCGTTGAGGAAATGGATGTTCCTGATTACGGAATCCCCAACTATTAATGTGGATGGGGGGGGGGGCACGAGGGGGGCGAGGAGAAGTCTCGGCTGTGGGTTCTTCTAGCAAGAGAGTGCACAATCCACACAGTGGGTTAAAATCGCTGAGTGGGGATGTGGTGTCCAAGCAAACAACTGTTGTGACGAGGAAGCGACATCAGCTCTGAGAGCTCTGAGTTGGGATGTGTGTGTGTGTGTGTGTGTGTGTGTGTGTGTGTGTGTGTGTGTGTGGGGGGGGGGGTTAGAGTACATCTATCTTACAATGCTTTGATTTCCACTATTCCCCTAACACTCTGTGAATAGTACACATGGCCACTGTAACTCTAGTTAATGGTCACAGAAATGTGCATATGAAACAGATCGTTATGCAACTGTATTGTTTGTAAGGGTGGGGATACCGGCAGTCAGCTGGGACTGAAGAGGTCACTTAGATGAGTGAGGATATCAGAACAGCTGAGACTCGTGTTTTCTAAACAGCGCGTCTTAGGGGCTTTCCAACCCCAAAAAAGGGGGTTCGAAAGCATCAGGTCCCCAGGAACAAACAGAGCAATAGAGTGTACCCATCGTTGTTCGGTCGTTATGCAAGTGTGTTGTTTATAAGGGTGGGCATACCTGCAGTCAGTTAAGAGTAAAGAGGTCACTTAGATGAGTAATGACACGTTTCTCTCAATATATATTGTGTCCAGATGAACTGATTCAACTATCTGTGATTTCCATACCTGGATTATTGAGCAAGCATACATATATTTTGAGGAGGATTTCATTTCCATCAGTAGAATGAAATCAGAAGTGGACCCAAATGTAAGGTTTCAAGACAGAAAGTACATCTTTGACAACTTCGCTGCACCCTCCTTATGAAGAGAATGAAAGAAAACCAACGACGTTTAAACTTCTCCTCACTCAGTCAGTGGTATCAGCAGAACGTTTTGAATTAGCTGCCCAGAGAAGGACCGATTTATTTATTCATTTTTGGACACTTGAATTGTTCACAAAATTTGGAATATATCCTTTACGAATGTATCTCATATAATTGTGAAATGAAGAGGATCGGGAGGCATAATTTGGTAAATTAATGAAAATTAATTTTTAGATGGGCGTGCAGGTGGCGTGGCGGTCTATTCCGTTGCCTACCAACACGTGGGGAAGCCGAATGTGGGTATGTGTCCTGGTCGCTGCACCAGCGCCTCCTCTGGTCCTCTGGTTGCCCTCAGGTGGGAAGGACACAAATGGGTGGAAATTTGAGCCGTGAGAGATGTGGGAAAGCTCTCCATGTGGACATTCAGCCCATGTTTGCCAAGTGAGTATGATGATAAAGAACATTTTCAAGACATCAGGGTAAGGTTAATCCAATATAATTTTACACAATATAATAGCAAGTCTAAGATCTATATGCCACACAGTTCCATAGTTTGTGAACCATTCCGGGTTAATTATGACAAGCATGGTCCTCAGCCGACGTCATTATGAGACCAATTTACCGGCTCAGTGGAATAAAGAAAGAGGTGACAGGGTTCTCAACAGCTGGTGAAATGTGTCGTGTAGGGTCGTTTTTTTTGTTTCTATAGCTCTTAATAAATACAGCTTCAAAAACCAGTCGAAAACAGAGTCACAACAAACTATGATCTGATAGTAGCCCGTTACTCATTCTGTGAGCCATATTTTCCTATTCTGGTATTTACTGCTTTCTGAAATCTCCGATCAATTTCATTTATCCACCATATAAATTAATGAATTTCCCCCTTGGCTTTTGGCCAATATCAGAGAAGAAGACGATATTCGACATTTTCCCCACTAGGGGGCGCTGTGTGCTCAAATTTTGCATCGTTGCCAGATTAGTGGCTGAACTTTCTTAGTGTTTTGGCCAGGTTGCTTCGAAGTTGGTTTTTCCTCTTTATCGCTTTATCACACACACACACACACACACACACACACACACACACACACACACACACACACACACACACACACACACACACACACACACACACACACACACACACACACACACACGTAAAAACGTAACGATGGGTCAGTTGTACACAACCCATTCAAGGGCACAGTACCAAACCTCCCAATTTTTCGACCACATTTGAACAAAATCCAGCTCCGACATTACTGCCTCCTTTGATAAATGGACAGAAACCGCTCCATTACAGTTGCAAATGGCACTAAAATGGTGCCAAGATTTGATGCAGTCTTCCTCCTGCATCGTCTGGTTACATTAAATGCATCCAAGCTGAGGAAGCGTCTCCGTCCAATAATGTTATCAAGAAATACGATGTCAATAAAGTGGGTGCTTATGATTTGGATATCCAAGTGCCCTTGTAAAGGGGCCATACTGATCCTAATCATTCATTACGGCAATATTATCGACTCGTATTTCACTCCTCTAAAACTTCAGGGCGTGAAGGCCATTGCCTCATCTCCCTGAATTTAGATTGTTTAGTGAAATGGCAGATTTTATACCCTGCGGGCGGCGCGGTGGCGCAGTGGTGAGCGCGCTCACCTCACAGCAAGAAGGCCCTGCTTTCGAACCCCAAGGTTGTCCAGTTGTGGGGGGGTCATCCCGGGTCGTCCTCTGTGTGGAGTTTGCATGTTCTCCCCGTGTCTGCGTGGGTTTCCTCCAGGGGCTCCGGTTTCCTCCCACAGTCCAAAGACATGTAGGTCAGGTCCCTTGGTGTGGATATGTGTGTGTGTGTGTGTGTGTGTGTGTGTGTGTGTGTGTGTGTGGGCCCTGTGATGGCCTAGCTGGCGGCCTGTCCAGGGTGTCTCCCTGCCTGCCGCCCAATGACTGCTGGGATAGGCTCCAGCATCCCATATTGGATGGAGTGGATGGAATGGATACTTGAAAGCCAATGTAGATATTTTATTGGAGTTTATTGAAATGACTAATAACAATATTACAGTAAACCCCACATTTTGCTCGTGTTTGCATCGCCACTATTACCATTTAAAGTCAAATCTGCCAGCGAGCCCTGCGAGAAAGTCCTCAGTGAACAAGATTAAAGAGGTAAGATGACCAAATCCTCTTTGACTCCTCCAAATACACTTGGGCCAAATCAATTAATTCATTAACTAAGTAGAGGACCCAGCCAATAGTTGAGAAAAGACAAATGAAATCAATTATCTTTGGCTCATAAGATGAAAGGGACCTTAATTAGTTAAAGTTTAATCAAAGGAGTATTTGTGCTCTGTGGCCTTATGAGGTGGCCCAGGAAAGTGCCTTGTGGAAAGAGTCATGATGCTTCTCACCGACACGAGACACGTGGATTTTTGAATCTGTGCAAAATGCTAGATAGATGAAAAGATAAGTGTTGTAGGTCTGGTTTTGCACAAATACACACTAGTCCTGATTACCTCTTGGTAGCATTTGTCAGCCTTTTGCAAAATTGATAATGACTGTGTTCATCAGTTTGCCTGAGGTTAAATGCATTGTTTTTCATGGTAATATGGACTTTCTTTTGTCTTTTCTTTACTCCAAATGTCGTCATGTATTTAATCATAGTTGGGGATAGTTGGAAACAAGAACAGACCCCCCCCCCATAAGCTCTGAACTATCTCGTTAGTTGGATGTGCTCTATTAACTACATGCTTATTGATGTTGCAGTACGTATGTATTGCAATTAACACTCAACATGTTGGTCACAGGCACGGTGGCGCAGTGGTTAGTGCAGTCGCCTCACAGCAAGAAGGTCCTGGGTTCAAGCCCTGGGGTAGTCCAACCTTGGGGGTCATCCCGGGTCGTCCTCTGTGTGGAGTTTGCATGTTCTCCCCGTGTCTGTGTGGGTTTCCTCCGGGTGCTCCGTTATCCTCCCACAGTCCAAAGACATGGAGGTCAGGTCAATTGGCCATACTGAATTGTATATCACAAATTACAAATTTGCCACAAGGGGCTTTACAGCAACACAACATCCTGTCCTTAGACTCTCACATCGGACAAGGAACAACTCTATTTTAAAAAATCGTTTAATATTCATTTAATATTTTGATACCAAAAAGTGATTATGGGAATGTTTTTGTTTTTGTGTTTTGTTTTTTTTTCTTTCCAACCCTGTAGCAGTACTATCTAATTTCATGATCTAATCCTTCATTTACCATAATGAACCTTGATTTTTACATTTATGAGAGCTTTATTTAACTTCTTGCTCCTTCTGGCCACATTCAAGTGGTTGTTTTTAAAATTACATGTTGTTCCTATTAGTGTTAATTATGAATTAACTTATCTTTCTTGCTCTCTTAGCAAAAATACAAAATAAAAATAGAAGACTCCACAGCTTGGCTTCTAGAGAATAACACTTTGTAGCTATCGTTATATAAGTTCAAGCTATGTGAAAAGTAATGTAAATGTGCTGATCCTACTCAAAAAGAGCAAATGCAAATACTCTGGACACTCAAGTGCAACTCACTTTTATACATGGTAACTCCCAACACTGTGCTTTACAAAATAAGAAATATCATTACTTAAAAAGTGATGCCAAATTCCGTCAGTTTTTCTGCCACAAATGTTTTCCTTCAATAATTGTTGACATATAATATTCTCACTATTAGCATGGCTACATTCAATTCAATTCAATGAATTGTCATTAAAAACAATGTGCAGGCACGTGTAAAAAAACAAAATGAGGGCTGCGGCATCGCCAAACAGTGAAA
This sequence comes from Lampris incognitus, assembly GCF_029633865.1. Taxonomy (NCBI): domain Eukaryota; kingdom Metazoa; phylum Chordata; class Actinopteri; order Lampriformes; family Lampridae; genus Lampris; species Lampris incognitus. The sequence goes on from NC_079222.1 coordinate 20,593,144, forward strand.
AGCAGACAGACAAACATGGCAAACATAGTATAAGATATGTACAGATGAACACTAAAAGCTAAAAATTAGTATAAAAAAAGAGCATGAGTATAAACATATTCACAGATATTCAATAGGTAGCTAGGTTCAGGTAGGTAAATGCTGGGGGAAAGAAGTTGTTTTTGAGCCTGGTAGTGTGGGCTCTGAGGCACCTGTAGCGCCTCCCAGAGTGCAGGGGGAGAACAGTCTATGGTTGGGGTGTCTGCCTTGACGACCCACTGCAGAGCTTTCTGGTCTACTGAGGTGAAGTTGCCATACCACACTGAGATGTAGCTGGTCTGGATGCTCTCTATGGTATAGTGGTAGAAGTTGGTGAGAATTGTGGGGGATAGATGGGCGCTCCTCAGCCTCCTCATGAAATGCAGGTGTTGTTGGGCCTTTTTCCACAAGGGCCTGGGTGTCTGATGCCCAGGAACTGTGGACTCCAAGGAATTCAAAGCTGGAGATACGCTCCACTTCCACCCCATTGATGTGTATGGGGGAGTGGCTGCAGCTTCTAGACCTCCTGAAGTCCACAATCAGCTCCTTCGTCTCCAGCACATTGAGAACAAGATTGTTGGTAGTGCACCATGATGTGAGGTGCTGGATCTCGTCCCTGTAGCCCGCCTGGTCATTGTTGGTGATACGGCCTATGACTGTGGTGTCATCCACAAACTTAACTACTGCATTTGAAGAGTGAGTTGGAACGCAGCCGTGAGTAAAGAGGGAGAAAAGAAGGGGGCTGAGAACACAGCCTTGAGGGGCACCTGTGCTGAGGGTCAGGGTGGAGGAGGTGTGGTTACCTAACCCAACAGACTGAGGTCTGGTGGTCAGGAAGTCCAGGGTCCAGTTCCAGAAGGAGGGGTTGAGACCAAGGGAGAGGAGTTTGGTGGTTAGATTGACGGGGAGGATAGTGTTGAAAGCAGAGCTATAATCTATGAACAGCATCCGGATGTATGTGTTATTAAGTTCAAGGCAGGTCAGAACCAAGTGCAGGGCACCGGCAATGGTACCCTCCGTAGACCTTTTGGGATAGTAGGTGAACTGATGTGGGTCGAATGTGGGAGAGATAGTGTTTTTGATGTCAGCCAGAACCAGCCTCTCAAAGCATTTCATGGGGGGGGGGTGCGTGTGCATGTGTGTGTCTGTGTGTGTCTGTGTGTGTGAGAGAGAGAGAGAGGGAGAGAGAGAGAGAGAGAGAGAGAGAGAGAGAGAGAGAGAGAGAGAGAGAGAGAGAGAGAGAGGGAGAGAGAGGGGGAGAGAGAAAGAGAGAGAGAGAGAGGAGAGAGGAGAGAGAGAGAGAGAGAGAGAGAGAGAGAGAGAGAGAGAGAGAGAGAGAGCGTGAGCGATAGAACATCCACTATTCTGTCAAGCCATCTGTCATCATTAAAACCTGTTCCATGGATCCAAAGTATTCATCTTGCCAGATGTTACTTTAAACTGTTGTATTTTTTAACGTTTACTGGATGTATTTTTACAACTCAAACAGCTCTTAACAATGTTGGAAAACATGTTTAACACATTATATAAGTAGAAAAGAAAGAAGTTTTCAATATGGGGTTAGCTTTTCCCATGGGCCAATGGTATTTCGCTGTAATATTATGAGAAGGGTTAGCCTTTAGCAAAGCGCCAAATGTCATTTATTTTAATACAAACGCAAAGCAAGTTATCCCACATTCAAATCTCAGTAGTGCAAGACATTTTATTGAGAAATGATGAGATTTGCCATTTGTTGGTAAACTTGCTGAAAGATACACAACTTAAAGGCTCATAGCTGAGATTGCTTCAGAATTTTATTTTTCCAAAAAAACAAAACAAAACACATCACTAGCTTCTCCAGCGGTTAGGGTGAATGGGTACAGAGATTGTATCTCTCTCTCTCTCTCTCTCTCTCTCTCTCTCTCTCTCTCTCTCTCTCTCTCTCTCTCTCTCTCTCTCTCTCTCTCTCTCTCTCTCTCTCTCTCTCTCTCTCTCTCTCTCTCTCTCTCTCTCTCTCTCTCTCTCTCGCCCTCCCTCTATCCCCACCAGCCACATTTGTCCCTAGATGGGGCCCGGGCCTGTCTGGTGTTAATCCTTGGCATAAGGGGGTTTGGCTGGATTATCGGCTGATGGGGAAACATCTGTATGGTCGGATCACAAGGTTGTGGAACCTCCAGCTTGAGCTGGGGGTTGGCGGGTGCGGTTGCGTGGGAAAGTGGGAAAGTGGTGAGATGCTGGTGACTGCTGGTTTGGGTAAGGATGGAGATAGCTATGGAAGTAAAAACTCAAGGTCACCTGGGTTTTCGAAAGGAGAGCAGGCGCACTTGTGCAGAACATACTAAGTATTTGTTAAAAATTCAGAATCAGAAGTACTTTTGTCATATTTTCCATCTACTTAGCTGTGGGAGATTGTGTATGTGCATGTGTCCAGTTTGCATTGACCATGTAAACAGCAGTAAGTCTTCAAATTTCACCTTTTCGACCCCTCCTTGTCAATATATCATACAATATGCTCATTATTCAAAAACTTATTGACTTGTTCAGTGTTCAATCTCTTGTGCTGATGTTTAGGGGGCTACACACCAATCCAATTCAACAAACCAAGACAGAGAAAGTAGACAAACCTCACACACTTGTCCATGCATTTCAAGAGAGGACATCAGGGGGTGCCACCATAATTCTCCGTAAAGCCTGTTTCCAAAGGCCTTAGACGGCTACCAAGCTGCAGCCACCAATGAGAGCACCAACATAGCATGTGCACCGTGGCACACAAATCTCTGGTTTTTGCATTTAGCCATTTTGTGCACGGAGCCAGACCCATATCTAGTATTTGGGGTGTGAATTTGCATTAATTTGCGGTGATGACTTACAGGGCAGGGGGATTAAGCAAGTGGCTCCTGTCATCACTGGGAGGAGTTTGTAAAAGTAGGTTTGCATCAACAAGACCTGCTTTACACTGGTGAACAGATGGCGAAAGATATTGCTCTGTTTGGAAGAGATGTGCAATCTATCCCTGTTGATCATGTGTTTGTTTTATTTATCCTAAACAATGATACCAATAACATCCTGTTAGTGTGTGGATTTTTATGTTTTATGTTATTTTATTCTTTTGGATTTTCCCCCCTTTTTCTTCCTAGTTGTATCCGGCCAATTACCCCACTCTTCCGAACCGTCCCGATCTCTGCTCCACCCCCTCTGCCGCGCCATGGAGGACTGCAGACTACCACATGCCTCCTACGAGACATGTGGAGTCGCCAGCCGCTTCGTTTCACCTGACAGTGAGGGGGATGTAGCGGGGTGGGAGGATCACGCTATTCCCCCCATTTCACCCTCCCCCCTGAGGTGCTAGAGCACACATCCGGCTTCCCACCCGCAGGCACGGCCCATTGTGTCTGTAGCTCTGCCGGATCTACAATAAGAGGAACCTGGGCAGATGCCCAGGGGCCTCTGAGTGCAAAAGGGCCCTCCGTGATGGGAGAGAGAGAGAAAAAAAGTATGTATTTATTTGTTATGTCGAGATCCACAGAAATGACACAAAACTTGACACATTCTCTTGGTCGTGATAATTATCCATCCGTCCATCCATTATCTCAACCTCTTATCCTGCTCTCAGGGTCACGAGGATGCTGGAGCCTCTCCCAGCAGTTATTGGGCGGCAGGTGGGGAGACACCCTGGACAGTAAGTAATTGATCATCAGAATGAAACAGTTTGATTTTTGATTTTGAGACATTTTATTGATTCCTGTGGGGAAATTACGCTCTACATTTGACCCATCCTAGCTGTGTAGCTAGGAGCAGTGAGCAGCCGCCGTGCAGCACCCGGGGACCAAGTCCAGTTCGTCTTGCCATGCCTCAGTCAACAGCACAGGCAGGAGTATTAACCCTGACATGCATGTCTCTTTGATAGTGGGGGAAACCGGAGCACTAGGAGAAAATCCACCGTAGACACAGGGAGAACATTCAAATTACACACAGATGACAACCTGGGATGACCCCCAACATTGGGCAACCCCAGAATTCGAACCCAAGACCTTCTTGCTTGAGGCGACAGCGCTAACCACTGCGCCACTGTGCCGCCCAAATAGAAGATGTTTCCAAGAAAATTAAGTCTCATGATTGGTTGTTTTATTGCTGAGATGGCTGGGCAGGTGGTGACTGGTGAGCAAGCGGTAATGCTAATGGCTAACGGTCGAGGTGGGTGGACATAGCGAGCAGGGGCTTACACTGCATGGATTCAAGATCAGTTTTTCTCACGCCAAGTCGAGGTTAAAAACAGTGGAATTATTTTTTACTTGACCCATTATCAGTTGGGTTGTATCGGTGAGAAGTGCGCGGTAAAACTTGCCAAGCAGCAGAAAATGGACGGCATTAACTGAAAGCCCAGTGGGGCTGCCAAAAGAAAGAAAAGACAGGAAAGAAGTGAACACAAGAAAAAAAATGTTCCAAATAGTAAGCAGCTTTTTAAAACAAGCTAAACAAAGTGAAGAAGAGGGCATTCCGGCGGCGGATGTCGAGCTAGCTAGCAGCCTGGAAGGGTCTACTGACAGTTGCAGTGATGCACAGCTGGATTTTGAGAACTTGATCAGAGTTGCAAAGAAAAAGTCAAGAAAGAAGAACTTCTAAAGATAAGAACCATTTGATTATGCTGTCTGTCCACTGAGCAGTATCTGTCGTGATTTTGTGTTGCTGTATATTTGATGGAAGAGTTCATTTGATATGCTGTTTGCATGACGTGTATTGCATCACTGTGGTGTGACGCTGCTATATTGTGTTGGAGTCAGTTTGTCAAGTTCATTATGTGTTGGTTTTTGCAGTTCTGTGTAAACTTGCCTAGCTCACTTAACGAGCCTTATTTTGAAAGCTGTGTTCGGCTGTGTTGTGTGGTTGCCCTAGGATGGCATTGTTGTAAGCTTATTGCTAGTCAGTCACATTATTATGTATCAATAATAACTGGTGTGCTGTCTGCTCGGATGGTTTTCAGTGAACACAAATATTGCCATAGTCTAGAGTCATACACTGCCTTGGGATGATTTAATCCGTTGTTTCCATGTCTTGTGATTTGTGAGTGAAATGGCAGTACTTGGTCTACTGAACTGTACGTAGGCATACCTGCTCAGCTGCACTGGTTCAGCCTGTGACCAATAGGTGTGTAATTATGGTGTGGTAGATTTCACATGCCAGCTTGACTGGAAGCTCAAAACAATTAAGGTGGGGTTTAATGGCTACGGTGGGTGGCGTGGGGTGGGCGTGGTTTGTGTGTGGGAGGCGGGAGGGTATGTGTTTCAGTGCCCAGGGGCCCTTGTGGTTACTAATCCAGCCTTGGCCTGTAGGGATGCCCGACCAAACCAGAGATTCGAGCCAGCGAGCCCCGTGTTGGTAGGCAACAGAATACAGCATCACACTACCCGGATGCCCCTTTATGTGTGGGATTTTTAATCATAAAGAATAGTTAAATGATAATGATATCCTGTTAATAATGTATAGTAATTAATCCTTGCATCCAACACAGTATAAAGGAGAGGGTTTTCTTTTGGGGGCAACGAAATTAGCAGTTGCAAAATACAAAATAGACTGAATGAGGAGTCAGAGAGCTTTCCATGTACTGGTAAAAGGATCACCACACACACACACACACACACACACACACACACACACACACACACACACACACACACACACACACACACACACACACACACACACACAATTGTGCAACATAATTGATTTATGTAAATTAAACTAACAGATACCTATTGATCCAAAAGTGGTAGTTTTGATGAAATATAGCAAGTCAGCAGTTTTATGGTTTGTATATACAAGTGGTCCCAAAACCCAAATAATGTGAGTCATACAGCTCCTAAACCTAGTGACTTTCTGACAACGGTTGACAATTTAAGTCAAAGTTGACATATGTCAGAGATTCCATCACATTTGAAGGTCAATATGGCATCCAGCTGTATTTTTATGAAGTAACTGATTCACACTTTGATAATTTTTACAAGCCTGCGAGAGAGAAAGGTCAGTGCTAACGAGCGTCCCTCAATGAATGAAGCGCCAATACAGGCAGTTAAAATTTAGATGGGTTAGAAACCTAGGGTGTGATATGGGAAAGGATGGGGTCAAAGTATATGTGATTGTGTGTGTGCGCGTGCACGTGCAAGCGGATGCAAGTGGTGAAACGGTGAGGTGCAGCTCAGCCTCTCAGGCTACCATTAGCCTGATTGGCCAGAGGGGTCAACAGGGGTCAATTGATGGGTCATTCACAATGTCGATTTGGTGACCCTGCCCCATTGGCGTTGCAATAGTGGGTCCGATGCTGGACACACTCTCTCCTTCCCACGCCTGAGTTATGTGTATGCCAAGATCAGGTTATGTTAACAGAGAAAAATCTATCAGCTCATTTATGCTGAGTTACGTTGGGATTGCACAGGTCCACCAGCCCCCAAACCTCTTGACCACCTCAGGTGAACATTTTAAATGCAAGTATACTTGCATTATGGGAAGATGGCAGTGCAAATTCACATTTGTAGCGGCCTCAACCAGTGCCTGTGTGGGAAGATGGCAGCACGAATTCACGTTTGTGGTGGTCTCACCCAGTACCATCCATGCAGTGTCTTTGTCCACGTCCACGTCTAAGTTTGTTTTGTCTTCATTTGATGGCTGGGAGAGCTGGTGCTCGATCGACTGGGAGAGCTTGGTCTGCCACATCCTGTGGGCCTAGGGACCACAGCCCTGTCTGGAGCTCGCCTGAAGAGGTAACACCGATGGCCGTCTGACATGATGTGGAAGCGGGGCAGGCTAAGCTAACTGCTAGCCCATGCAGACAGGCAGTTCCGATAACACCGAGGGTGGTCTGGTGGCGGCCTCGCCTGGCGATGACTGTGTTTTTGGTGTCGTTGTGTGGAGTGCTGGGAGGTGTGTCGAGGGTGTCTGGCTGGGAGAGCTGCCATTGGATAGGCTGGGGGAACCTGCTGTGTCCGGTGGGCCCAAGGACCAAGGCCCTGCCCGGAGCTGCACCCGAAGAGGAAACAGGATGCGGACGCGGGGCAGGCTAAGTTAACTGCTAGCTCATGCAGACCGGCAGTTCCGACAGTCAGCGTGGCTGGCGTTCAATCCCATGGACAGTGAAATGTTGTTTAGTTTGGATATATGTGTTAGTTTGGATATATGTGTACTTGTAGTGTTTGGATATGTGTTTTTGTCTGTGTTGCACTGCTGTGGGCTGGAGAAATGACCAATGAAGTGTTCCTGATTCCTCATTATAGGGATAATTCTCTGTGTCAAAAGTGTCTGTTTGTGATTTTATGTCTGAACCATTAACACTCCTTCATGGTTTCTTTAAACCTGGCTCAATAACTGGAAGAAGATAAACCATGCAGTTTGAATTTCTAAAAGCCATGTGTCCTATCACTTCTGTTTACTTAAAGAAAGATTTCTTTTGTTGCGAAGCTGACAGTTCTTTTAGTCGATATGATTTCAATTTGATGATTTCAATTACTGCAATTCATTTAACTTCACTCAAGTTCACCAAAGAATCTCTCCGTTGTGTTGCTCTAACGGGGCCCAGGACTCCAGTCCTCAGTTTTAAACCAGCCGAACCTATACATGATGTGAACCAAAGTGTGGCCTAGATAGAAAAGACGAGATAAACGCATCGGTTTTCGAAGCCTGCCTACTACTCTGTAGCCAAGTGCCATGAGATCCGTCTCTGTCGGAGCCCCATTAAAGATACAGGAAGTACAAAAGTACCCCAGCTCGGATACCACTCTTCCTTAAACCTGCCAAATCCGGATCCGCCTGAACCCTCGGTAAGAAATACCTCCACATGCTGCTGCTGGGGACATGATGTCAGAGGTCAAGAGATTAAGGATCAAGGAGGTGGATGACCTAACCTTGTTGCAGCACCACCACCAATACAGGACTGAAAGCAAAAGATGTAAAAAAAAAAAAATGATGGTCTTACCTAACATTTGTAAGTTGAAAAAATTCTCCCCCTTTCATTTTTTATTCCTTTCTTATCGTTATCATTTCTCAGTATTGTGCAAAGCCCCAATATAGCTTTCACTTATATTTCATTTCAGTTTCAAGTTTTGTTTTTGTTGTTGTCTTTGTAGATTGTCATCGCTCCCTCTGTAATTTCCTATCTCCCTATCTCCTCCTCCTCCCCCCTAACCCTCCAGTTTATAACCCTCCGTCTTGCTACCTGGCATTCATTACTTCCCACCCACTTGTTCCCCCGCCATCCTTTGTTTCATATGTCAGCAGGGGGCTCGAAGTGTCCGAGCAATCACCCCCGTCTCTCATATTGCTCTACTAGCTGGCAGGAAATGACCCACAGGAAGTTGTGTTTATGGGATTGCCAAATTCACACTGCAACCGGCCTCGTACTTGAAAAAAAAATTTTTTTTTGCATTTGTAAAAAATATTCCATTATAAGATATGCCTAAAAAACGTGATATTGGCTTTGGTAGACTTCCAGCTAAGCAAAGGTAAGACTCACATCATGAATATTTTGGACCTACAAAAATGTGTATCAGATGAACTGATGAATTGTTTCATATATACATATCTATATCTTAATCTATCTATCTATCTATCTATCTATCTATCTATCTATCTATCTATCTATCTATCTATCTATCTATCTATCTATCTATCTATCTATCTATCTATCTATCTATCTGTGTATATATATCTATATATATATCTATATATACATACATATACATATATGCATATATATATGCATATATATATATATGCATACACACACACACACACACACACACACACACACACACACACACACACACACACACACACACACACACACACACACACACACATATATATATATATATTCAATTCTGTTGAAACACCTGTTGGTACTTACATCCTTATGTTGTGGAAGCAAACCACAAGAGTCATAAATAGCAAGTTTGTGCCAAAATGTGATCAGATCTAGTCAGATCTGAGAAGAGTGAACTGGAGCACACTACTGCAGGTCATATATATATATATATATATATATATATATATATATATATATATATATATATATACACTGGAGTAATGTCTTACAATACTAATGCACAAGTATTAAAACTTAATATATTTACACATATACATAAACAATACGACTGAATGCACCAAATGCAAGTAAAATCAGGTTAAGCCCATCAGTCTTCCACGGCGTTGTTTTAACAATAGCCATGCTCAGAAGTGCTGC
>NC_079222.1:20607369-20612369 GCF_029633865.1 Lampris incognitus
GGAACTAATATGTAGTTTTGTGGATTTAAAAGTTCATCTTTTTAAATAAAATGTCTTACTACTGTAAAATATTCAGTGATGCAAAAAGGGCGGCAAGAGTGATGTCGTCATCATCTAAGAGTGATGTCAGTTGTCCAGGTCTTCAGGATATACGACGGGCGGGGGCGGAGGTGGGGGTGGGGGGTTCCTCCGTTTCTGCATAAGCAAACCAAACCTAACTTGGCTGCATTCAAAAAACAAAACCCGAGTCACAGTCAGAGTCCATTTTCATGGCCAAGTAGGATTGTATACAAGAAATATGGTATGTGGGTACGTTGCCCCAGTCACACACACACACACACACACACACACACACACACACACACACACACACACACACACACACACACACACACACACACACACACACACACACACACACACACACACACACATATATATATATGTGTGTGTACACAAAATAAGAGAAGAAATTGAGAGCTAAATACGAGGTTAGACTATCAACACTATATACAATATTTCATTATTTATAACAAATAAAGAAATGAGTATGAGTACCCATCCAGATGTGAGTAATATGGGACGTGTACAGCAGAGGTGTGCAAGAAGTAAGTCATGATAATGACCTGTCTGGGATCGTCCAAAAATAGATAAATAAAATAGTATAAATATAAATAAAAAATAAAATGTGCTCAAATTCCTGTTAGGTTGATGTGTACTTCTCTTTACGAACTTAAACTGTATCCTCCATTTACTCGTGCTACTTCCTGTATTCGTCACTTACCAACAATGCAGAAAGAGAAACTGCATTGTTGGAAAATTATGTGTTTAGCAAAAAAACAAAACCAAAAACCAAGAGAATTGTGCTGGTGGGAAGGGATGCAAGTGCGGAGGGAGGGATAACAGGAGAAAGGGAGATGAGCTCACTTCTTTTACGGTGCTTAAGGAGAGAACCATCTGCAGGAGAGATTGGACCTCAGATTAGAACCGAGGCGAGGCTCCAGTGGAGCGGATTACGGGTGCGAGACAGCAGCAACACTATAAGCGGACATCCCAGATGCCTGGAAAAACCTCTGCCACCCCCTCCCACTACCCTCCTCCCCACCCCCCCCACCCCCCTCCTCCCCAGAACAAACACATTCAAAGATGAAAAGACACATAAACACACTGGCAGGCTTGCACACACAGAGGTATGCAAACACATATGGGTAAATTAGACTAAAACATAAATAAATAAATAAATACATACATGCATATATAATGCATGCACACTTTGCACACATATGTGCAAAGATAACTAAATATGCAGACTCACGTGTGGTCCGAGGTTATGTTGAGCAGTCTGTGGCATCAGCAGAGGCAGCGAGGCAACGAGCCAAGGACAATATTTGGAAGTGAAGGTATAAATATTTGCTAATGGGCATGGACATCATAAATCACGTGTGTGTTTCTTCACCCGTGCAGTTATATACCTGGAACAACTTGCTAATTCGTCTTTTATGTTTTGGACCTTGTCCAGGCGTTATCATCGCCATTATACGTTGTTATGCAGGACTGAGCACGAGGCGTTTCCCTCGATCAATAAGGGCGTGAGAAGTGAAAGAGGACATCGCGGAATTGAATAAAACGTCAGAAAAGCGAAGTCATCTTGAAATGCATTAACCGCAATCATAACCGGATGTGATGAAATGCAGGAGATCATTTGAAAGTCAAAAAACGTAACAGTGACCGACCCTGCTCGCGTACCTGCGGAATACCAATCAAAAGTTAGCACGCGGCTCTGTTAGGCTACAGGATGTGACGTGACGTTAATCCAAGTTCGCTAACTGGGCTGCCCAGTAAAGGGGCCAAGAAGCCTGTTTCCATAAGACCAATCTCTCTGACATCTGGGCCTCTGCCTTTCTCCGGGCTGCAGACAGATGTTGGATGATTGCTAAGCTCCCAGGGCTCTTAGGGAAGGAGAAGGGGCAGTTGTCCATGGGTTGATAGTACTTATCAGCTAGCCTACTCACTTAGGATCAATAGGACACAAAACGATGATAAAGGGTTTTGAGAGAGCGTTACAGATACAACAACATTTGCATTTTCTTAGTTTATTCTTAGAGCTTCTTGAAAGATCTTGTTGTGATAAGACTGGTTATGGATATGTTGTGAATTAATGCAGCGTCAATACTTTTCTTTTTTTCCTTTGAAAATGTCCCCCCTTTTTCTCCCCAATTGTATCCGGCCAATTGCCCCACTGGAGACTACCACGTGCCTCCTCCGACACGTGTGGAGTCGCCAGCCGCTTCTTTTCACCTGACAGTGAGGAGTTTCACCAGGGGGACGTAGCGGGTGGGAGGATCACGCTACCCCTCCCTCCCCTGAACAGGCGCTACGACCGACCAGAGGAGGCGCTAGTGCTGCGACCAGGACACATACCCACATTCGGCTTCCCACCCGCAGACACGGCCTTGTGTCTGCCCGAGCAAGCCGGGGGCAACACGGGGATTCGAACCGGCGATCTCTGTGTTGGTAGGCAACGGACTACCCAGTCGCACGGACTTTCGATCGTGATACCATCATGATTATGACCTGATTTACGTGATGTGGTCACGAAGATTAGGGTTAGGGTTAGGGTTAGGGTTCTATCAGATCGTGACCACATCACGTAAATCAGGTCATAATCGTGATGGTATCACGATAGATTAATTAACGTGATGCCATCACGAAAGTCCGTGCGACTGGGTTGGCAACGGAACGGACCGCCACGCTACCCGGACGCCCCTTCAGTATTTTTTCTTTAACCTAGTTCATAGTGACTCCATTTTCTCAAATTGTATCATTTCTCCACTCTCATCCCCAGTGGGAAGGGTTAACGTGGGCTCTCCAAGGGTGGAATTCCTGTCCTCTTCCAAACCCGCTGCAAGGATCCACCCCTCATTGTACTGTGCATCTTGCAGGAGATTAGTGCAGTATTTATGTTTTTTAATCCATTGAATGTAAGAAGCATAAGTCACAGTAAGCGTCTTAGATGGCGAACAGTCAAAGGTTACACGGGAGTTAGGGTGGAGAGGTCCTCCCTTTCTGCATAACTACACCAAACCCAACTTGGGTGCCTTCTAATAAAACAATGACCTACGGCGCGAGACAGTCCGTCAATGGAGAGGTGCTGAAACGCCTATCAGGGTAGTTTTTCCTCTCTTCGCTAGTTTAACAGTCTGCTCCAGATTTACTGTCGCGGGTCAGATCCCGCGTTACCTCCAGTCTCTGTGGATTTATGGACTTCGGGCTGGTCTCTCTGCTCAGCCGCCGCTGAAATAATTAACACCGCGATTTGCTAAAATGAACTAAGTGGTCAATTATGACTATGAAGTTATCTTACGCGTTATTAAAAATTAAAAGAAGGCAGGATACAAACACTCTCACACACGCGCGCGCACGTGCGTGTGCACACACGCGCGCGTACACTAACGCACGCGCACACACAGATACACACTAATGCCCGCCAAGTATGAACAGACATGCCCATGATACGCAAAGCAGTGAGGCCAAACTGCAGAGAACACAGCCTTCACAGTGGCGCGGTACTTACAGGATTAACATGTAATACATGCGAGCCAAGGTAAACAGAACGTTTCTGTTAGTTCTCTTGATGTTATTGTTGCACACAACAATCTTACCATTTAAGGATCTGTGCAAAGGATTCTGCATTTCCTCAACTGGACAGCTCTATGAAATGCTCTCCCAACAGTTGGCAGCAAGTGTATTCCTCACCAAATACCCTTTCAACAGAAAACAGTGGCGTCTGGGTGGCGTAGCGGTCTATTCCGATGCCTACCAACACGGAGATCTCCGGTTCGAATCCCCGTGTTACCCTCGGCTTGGCCGTGTCTGCGGGTTGGAAGCCGGATGTGGGTATGTGTCCTGGACGCTGCACTAGCGCCTCCTCTGGCCAGTCGGGGTGCCTGTTCTGGGGGGAATAGCGCGATCCCCCCCACGCGCTACGTGCCCCTGGCGAAACTCCTCACTGTCAGGTGAAAAGAAGCAGTCTGCAGCCCTCCCCGGATTGGTGGAGGCGGTGGAGCGGCGACTGGGATGGCTTAGAAGAGTGGGATAATTGGCCAAGTACAATTGGGGAGAAAAAGGGGGACCCCCCCCCGCAAAAAAAGACAGAAAATACATGCACAAGTTTTCATAGGTGATATAATAACAGGAGTCCCTGCCAGTATGGCAGGCATCTCCTGGTCACGTGCAGGATATCCATGTTCATGAAAGGTCAAGGATTACACCACCACAGTTAACACGAGAGGCCCGCGCGCCTCAGCCATGTGCTTGCACTTCCTAACAGCACACAACACTCGTGGCGATGGGATGATTCCGCAGTACACATGTTCACACTTCAGATTATGTGCCCCTGTTATTATAGTCATGTATAGTCATCAAGCTTTTTGTTTTTCAGTGCTGAACAACAGAGCCGATCTTTTTGCTAGTCGCCATCTTCCCATAATGGTGACTGCTTGCTTTCAGGGGGCATGTCGCTGGTACCGTGGAGATGCCAAAAAAAAGTTGACCCAACCTGTTCACCACATAATGCCAACTTGTCTTGAGTATAATGGCCGTGATATAGTTTGATTGGTGGATTAAATACTGAGCCCTCCCCCAAGTCTGCCTTATTGATTTGCCCACTCCCTCTCTCCCCCACCTTTCCTGACCCCGTCTTAAAGGTGAGCTGCACGCAGGGTCTGATAAATGGTAGGGGATTGATTTGTATTTAATTAACAATTTGCTAGAGACTCTCTCCCTCCTGCTCGACCCCCCCATCCCACCCCTCTCTTCTTCTCTCTATAAGGTCTCAGAAGGCTCGTGAGACGTGCAATGAGGAAAGGAGAGGTGATGCATGGGTAATTTATAGCCTGATCGATGAGTCCTGGCCCAACATCTACGTTGCCGGGATCGGAGGGCTGGGAGGACTGTCAGAGTCCACATACAGGGAGGAATGTGAATGTTGAAAAAAGAAA